>NW_022738511.1:0-697 GCF_011630105.1 Anneissia japonica
ATCGGATTTTCTCTACTGTTCCGTTTTAATTTTAATTTTAAATTGTTTTGCATTATATGGCCGTGTTCTGTTCTGTTTTAATGGTTTTCCCATTTGCCTTTCAAACTTATATATTATTTAAGAATCTCTATTGAAATCCAGCGCCGCCATTGATGCACGGTAGAGATTGCATCTTTGGATCTCCGATCTTGTTCACAAATTCACGGACTAGTGCTGTCTCGTAAGAATTTTGTAGGACGCGTTAGGAGAGACAAAATATTCTCTGTATCTACTGGAACCGAGCCGCATAGCTTGTATTCCACTATTTGCATTCACTGCTGGGCTGTGTATATATATTGCCTTGGTTTGGCTCTGTAATCATTAGTGGTCGTGGGACTAGTTTGGGCCCTACCTAAGCTGGTCGAACGTTTCGTTTGGGTCTGTACCCTAGCTGCACTGATGAGGCCTGGAAGGGATTCCTTCCAGTGGATGCTTAGTTTATTTTGTCATTCTGATCTGATTTTCTCTACTGTTCCGTTCTAATTTTAATTTTAAATTGTTTTGCATTATATTGCCGTTTGTTGTTTTATGGGTTTTTCCCATTTGCCTTTAAAACTTATATATATATACTTATATATATACTTATATATATATGTATATATATAATTATATATATATAATTTTATATATATATATTATTTATATGTAATTATATTAT
>NW_022738512.1:0-5619 GCF_011630105.1 Anneissia japonica
GGAACTTCTTGGTCGTCAGACCCTACTCGACGTTCGAGCTGAGATGCTACCACGGCAAGAAAAAGACCTTGGACGTCCGTTGGCAGTTGCCGAATAAGAGAGTGGGTTTCGCGACCGTTCACGTCACCGAAGACCTGACGACCAGCATGCTGAAGGTGGTCGGAGTCGACCTCGACGCTTCCGGAATATACTCGTGCTATTCCAACGATTACTTTTCCGCTTCCAGAACCTGGAAGACGAGTCACCGGAACGCTCGCGTTCTGGTTGCGGATTCGTTCGTGATCGACCCGACGACGACCGCTTTATCCGAGGGATCCCGAAACTTCCGAGCATCGTGGGTGATCAACGAAGCGTGGTACGGCAAGACGCCCGGTTTCTGGTACAGAGTGTGCTTCGGCGTAAAGGGCCCTCTCCCGAAGGAGATTCTCGCAACGATGGTACCTTGTGCGTCGAATAATATAGCGGTCGTTGCGTTTTACAGCGATCGGGGAATAGAAACGGACCGAGAAAAATGTATTTTTTCGGAAAAGTCGATCTGTTGCATCCTGCCGGACGATCCGTGTCGTAGGTGGAGCAATGCGAAAGGTGTCATCATCGCAACGGACGCGCGCTCCGTCGCGGAGGGCAGTTCGTTAAACTTGGTGTGCTACTTTTTCCAACCCGTCATCATTACTTGGATTATGCCCAACCCGGCTCGAGAGGAAAAAACGTTGGCCGAAGAGTGCGGGTTGATTCATTCACTTCGTTTGCGAAACGTAACCGCGCACGACGAAGGTCTCTACGCTTGTTCCGGTTCTAACGGCGTTGTGAGCAACTCGGTGAAAGTTCTCGTCGGCCTGGAAGCGAGACTGTCGACGTCCGTGGACCTGTTCTGTGAAAGGACGACCGCGGTAGATTCTAAGGCGCAGCAGATGGAGAAAGTTTCCCTGTTTCCCGAGGTGCAGATACCGAAAGTCAGGGGAATGATAATCCTGAGATGTACGACGACGCGGTCGACCTTCTCGGTGTCTTGGACGAAAAACGGCAAGGACGTGAGCGACGACAGGAGTCATCGTCAAGTATGTAACGACGGTCACGAACACATGCTGATCATCGTCAACGTCAAGTTGCGGGATGCAGGATTGTACGGTTGCTCGTACGGGCAGAACACGGCGAACGCTTGGGTGGAAATCGCGAAAGCCGACGAACCTCCCCTTCTCGTCGAATATCACGCGAACGTGTGTAAGGACAGCGTGTTCAGCATACCCGACCCCGCCGTCCAGGTGAGAAGAAACGGCTCTCTCGCCTGCTACTACTTCGACAGAAAGACCGATAACTTCGGTCGCCCCGACACCTGTTACGAGGGAGGGCTAACTTTTCTGTCAGGAGGAGCGACCGAAAATTGCTACGACTTACCTTCTCCGACAAACTCAGATCTTCCGAGGAGCCATCCGTGCAACGCGTTGAAAACCGAACTAGACGTCGTGATCGAGAAAAACTTACTGTACGTGGGAGACACGGCAACGTTAAACTTTTACGGCCATAAATTTAGGAATCGGAGATTCAACGTCCGCGCGGAAGGCGTCTTGTCGAGCCACGATCACGAGGAGCACAGAGAAGACAGCATTCCCGTGCCCGATGGTTCGGTGTCGACTACGATTTGCGCTCGCGGGAGGATGACGGTCGTCGAATTCGACACGGAATTCTTGAGGCAAGACCGACACCACATAATTAGGCTGACGGTCGATTTTTTCGCTTCCGAATATACGAAAAGAGGGGAGGTCTTCGTAACCGGCCAATCAACGGGAGATCCGGAAGACGACACGTTGGGAAAGCGCAGACGGCAGCTGGCGAACGAGGAACGAGAGACGTTCGACCACAGGGATCTGGAAATGTGGTCCCGAAATTTGCTGGAGTCGATGCTGTCTCTTATACACATCTAGATGTGTATAAGAGACAGGGCGTATTCCGAAGTGACTCGAATCGTCGAGAACTCGGAGGACGGCCGATCGCACGAGGAATGTCGAGAACTTCTCACACGACGCCTCGATGAAGTGGAACGTTCGTTGGAAAAGGAAAGGATGAAGTTGGCCGATTGTGAGCAAATGAACAAAGAATTAATTCGACATATATCCTATCTGGCGAACGAAATAGAAACAGTAAATTACGGCCGAAGTGTCGAGGTAAGCAAATTGCGCCGATTACTTATAGGAGCGTAAAATTCGTCAGGGCTACTGTGGTTTCATCTACCACATGGAAATGCGCATGCGCACGAACTTATGAAACTTTTAATTTTTTTATAAGTCCAGCTTTCGAAAATTTGTCTAAGTCGAGCATTCGAAAAAAAATTACCAGCCTCTTTAATTTTTTACACACCACTTTTCCATCCACACCTTCTGTACAACATCGAACACCGTCGATCTCTCTGCAGCCCTAAATTTACACTCCAAAAACAAAACAAAAAACAAATAACCAAAAAAATATAGAGAAAGTCAAATTTTTGGTTCGAATTCATAGTTCTGCGAGATATTTTCAGTCGTCTGGATGTGCCGGCGATAAAAGCTTGTATTAGCGTTCCGGTAGATGAGTGTGCTTCCGTACGGCTGCGTGTATTTGATCTACATATGGTACATTGATCTCCCTATGGCTGCAACAGTACAAACGCTACAGGAAATGGGCCTTCGCGCCAGAAGCTCCGTGTCCGCCCACCTTCTCGTCGAGAACGCTGCTGAAAGCAATCTTTTGCCGGATATTGCGGACGTCGACTACCTGGATGGGCACGAAGGTTGCACGCACCTCCGACCGCTCTCTGGCCTGCCGGCGTTCGTGGACGACGTGTACGTGTTCGGGTACCTGCGGCACGAAGAAATTGTCACCTCCCGCGGCCGTGTGCTCTGCACGACCGGTGACGAGTCCGTAGCGAGACTCGTGGTGACCAAAGTCGCGATGGCGGCTAGAGAATCGATGAGAAAACGTCTCCCAGTCTGCATTCTGCACACCGTCGGTGCCAGAATCGACAGAGAAGGTGGTGCAATCCGAGCGACGATCTTTAGAATCGAGCTGGATACTGCCTGTGCGGCGAGAAAACAGTGGCAGGAGCTGTACGCTGCAGAAGAACCTGCGGCCTACTTCGTTGCCAAGGTAGACGTTTCCACCGTGCCGATGGACGAAATGCAAGCTGCACTGCCCGCGTTCCAGCGACGTCTTCTCGCAGTCGGCTACAGCCTCTACTCGATAGACTACACGCAAGATTTCTCTGGCGTCCTCGATCGGGAGCGATTGGTGGAACACTTGTGCTCCGTCGAAGGTTTTCGGGAGCAAGGATCCTTGTACGATGCGATGACCAACCGAGACCAACCTACGATCCTCGACAACACCAGCAGTGTGGGGAAGCACGTGTGTACGTGGGTGCACACAAGCGAAGGAGGCTACACGACGAGAACCAAAATCTACAACAAGGTTGTCTCCAATTTCGAGGCGGGAGAAGTGAAAGCGCCTGTTGGCGGCCATCTTGCCGAGTACGTCGACTGTCCAAACCAACATCTGCGTGACACATTCATGCATCCTGACGTCCAAGCCCGCGGTTGCACCCGCATCGAGGTATCGTTGTACGCGTGCGCGAACCGGATCGACGGAGATTCCGCCGCGCTGTCCACCGACACGGCCAAAAGAGTGATCGGCGATGCACTTGCGTTGGTTTCGCCACCGCCAAAAGACGATACCGGTGGACTTTTTGTGCGCCAGCCGCCCGAACGGCAATGGAGGAATCTGGCCCGATGCCTCGACCGATGCGTTGTGTTGGCGAACCGTCCGCAGGGTGAGATCTTTGTTGGCTGGTATGCGCACACCCGAACGGGCCGAGTCGCCGGCATCCACGTCCGACCCTCCAGCGATAGAGTCGAATTGGACGCCAGCTGGGAGCGTGCGGTTCGATGGGCCATCACGGATTTCGGGTTCCGGCAATGTCCGATTTTCCGTGTGGATGTACTCGCGGTGGAGCCGGAAAACATCGAGATCGCACCACTGCGTTGCTACAACAAGACTGCAAATTCGCGTACTGTATTGGCAGCAAGCAAGAAACCGACTCAACTCCACCCCAACTGCCCTCCTCCAATCCGACTGCTACCAGATACACAGTACGTGTCCTGGACGTGGAGAACCAGAAAATGCCAAGCGATTGGAGTGGAAAAGTCGGATTTCGATGTGCAGGAAGTGCCGACAGATCGAAAAATCTCGACGCTGTCCAAGGGTGCGCGCGAGAAACGGATGCGGGAAATCGAGGACGGAATGCGCTGCCATGACTGGCGTACATGAGTCCTCGCCTTGCACGAGGCGCAACTATGCCGGGAGGAGAAACAGAGACGCAAAAGAGTAGCGGAACTGGAGGGCCTGCGAAAGTACATGGAGGAGGCTACTAGGTTCCGCGAAATCTCCGCAAAGATGGATGCCGAGGTGGAGACTGCTCTTTCAAACTGGAGAACGGAGAAATTGGCTCATCTCGTACAGAGTCAACCCAAACGATTCCGAGTGCTCGGCTACAGAAAGCCAAACCAGAAAGAGCGTGTGGCGACGGAGGGCAACGGGGTTCGCATGCTACTGCAAGGAACTTCAGACGGCACAATGCATGTGGTGTGGGCCACGCGGGCCCTGTACAGAATATTGGAAGGTTGCCAGGAAGACTTCCAAAGCAATGAACCCGATAGGTTCGGACGCACATTGCACTGGCTACCGCCGACAGACTCGGACGGCCTCCAGATCGACGTGCAACCCTTTCGCGTGTTCCAGAAGGACGGACGCAGCATATCGTGGAATCCGATTGCCGTGCCGTTTGCTCCGCGACCGTTGGACAGGGCCAGACTCCAGATCGTCGCCGAGAAGGCGCAAGAGTACGACAGTGCGTGCAAAGAATTCTTGGAACAGAACTCCCACATTTACCGGACGCCAGCTCCGAAATGGAAAGATTGCATCCGTGCTATTGGTCTTCCTGCAGGGGAGTACGCATGTAGGACGTACGCAACGACCATTTTTCGTGGAACGGAACGCACTCTCCTATTTCTGTACAGGATCGACGAGAATGGCGAAGCTATCGGAGAATCGATTCCGGTATACGGTCAATTTCTCGAGGCCGAAATTATGCGAATTGGTGGAGCGCAATCGCTCCAAAAATTTCTCTCACCAATTCGTTGTTGCCTAGGAGGTGAGCGCACAACACGACAGAAAAAGAAAGATCGACAGGCCATCCTTCTGGCAACCCCGTGCTCTCATGCAGGTTCTCTTCCTGCACATAAAATTGACGGAAACGGACGGGAAAAACGTCCTCACTTGGACGATAATAAAAATATGAAACGTTTCAAAAAATAATCAACAGCAACTGAAATAAACGACAGTGATAAATTCCATTCGAGTTTATTCCTTTTATTACTGTTTCTTCTATGCGCAACATGAATTTATTATAAAAAGACGCCCTCTGTTGGGCATCGACGGCAACATGATATAAGCTTCATAAGTTCGTGCGCATGCGCATTTCCATGTGGTAGCTGAAACCACGGTAGCCCTGACGAATTTTACGCTCCTATAACGCAGGAGACGGGGATTTCGTGCACGTCGACGTGGAGGACCTCGAGGTGGTCGCCCGATTTC
>NW_022738513.1:0-1356 GCF_011630105.1 Anneissia japonica
TTCTTTTTCTTTTTTCCCTTTCCATTTTCCTTTAACATCTTTCTTCCAAAATCCATTTCATTAGTTCTTCTTTTAGTATATGACCTATCCAGTTTTTTTTTGTCGTATAAAGTGCCATTAAACATGAATTTTTATGAAAAGGGCGCTATAAAAATGTAGTAATTATATAAATAAATAATCCTAATTTTAATTATAGGTCGATATCAAGTTCCAATAAAACAGTAAGAAATTTCACCCACACCAGTTACTGTAATTATAAAAGTTTTTTTATTAAAAAAAAAAAATTAATTATAGCATTTAAAAAGATTTGGACATTATAACCTAATAAAAGTTGCCTCCAATGTTATTGATTGCTGACATTTTAAATATACTAGAGGATGCTCACTTTGCTTGCTTACCTTCTACTATGTGAACGTTGCTATTAGCTTCGATAAAAAGAACAGTATGAACACCAAAAGAAGATAGTTTGCATGTTGCATGTTATCTTTTTCAGTTATTGCTTTTGTTACGTAATGTCTGAAATTCAGTGGTAAGATCATGTTTTCTTATTTATATAGTACGCTTCATGGACTTAGACAGTTAGCGTTGCGTTTAGGTACAGGTTTTTATAGCAGTTTCATATCACTTTTCATTCTCTACAATATATTTTGGTCAGGGGAAGCTAAAGTAAAGTTTTACTGTAGGTCATAGAGAAACTGAAAACCGGATGTTGTCCAAAAATCTACCGGTCCAGTGAAAACCGAAAATGAATTCATTATTTTTCCTCAATTAATCTGAAATTTGGAATGATATTCACTTCGTGATATCAGGCAGTGGCGTAGCTGTTAAAACAATTAAAACACTTTCAATTTAGTTTAATTTTTTTTTAAATATAACCTAATTCCAGCTGTGTCTACTACTAGTGATAGTTGAGACTGTCGTTTCAGACTCTGAATGAACAAATTTGAAAAGCATATACATAATAATAATCAGTAAAAAACATACCCTCAGTTGTCACTGATGTGGTTGGCGGCAATGTTGTAGGTACTGTTAAAATATAAAAATATGATTAATACGTACTTTTTTAATTAGAACATTTAACAAGTTTTAACTTCTTTGGACATTAAAGTTAATTAAATTTTACCGATTAATATCAGTTTTCTTCACTGTTATTAATGGCTGAGCTGTAGTTGCAGATTCTGAATACACATTTTTTTTTTATTACATACATGATAATAGTTAAGAAATTACTCTCAGTTGCTACTAATGTGGTCGATGGTAGTACTGTTGTAGATTCTGTATGAATACAAATATTGAATAATATTTAAGAGTTGCTAATCAATTAAAAACACTTAACAGTTAAGTTTAAATTTGTTG
>NW_022738514.1:0-1809 GCF_011630105.1 Anneissia japonica
CTGAGCCTGTGTTGTGCTTCGCACACGCCGCTGAGGGCGGCGTTCCGGGAACCCTGCGTCAAGTTAGGTCTACATAAGTGGTGCCCTCTATCGCCAATTTTAGTCCCGTCAGGATTTACTCCACCAACACCAAACGGCCAATCAGGAAGTAGGAGCTCCTGCTCCTAGTACAGTATATTAATAATCTGCTAAAAGTCATTGCATCCTATAAATACTACATACATATCTTAGGGCCACCGGAAAGTATATACCATCCATGCTTATACACATTAACAACACTAACAATAATGGTCTTGCAATTACATAATGCGTCACGTCAACACCCCTATGCGCTTCACAAATAGGCTTACTTTTACCCGATTATTGGAAACACATAATCAGCTACATGGGGAGTAATCTTAAATGTTTTATTTTTTTATTTGGCTCTCAATTTTTAAACAGCGGCACACACAAAATTATGGTACAGCCATATAACATACAAATTTGAGCAAAATAATACAAAATTTTGTTTAAAACGGTCTTACGAGTTAAACTTATGACAGTTTAAAATAATAGTACCATGTAATAATATTAATGAAATAATAAAATACAATATACATACAAACAAAAGCACGAAAAGGGATGTTATATTGTACAAGAAATAACCATGATCATGATACTAGTTCGGTACCTACTATCTAATTCATTTTTTTTTTTTCTAATTCAAGAAAGGTTAGGCCTAAATGTTTAAAATATTTAAAAAGGAGAAACAAAGTTTCAAGAGATATCTTATCTATTGCGTTGTAGTGGGGGTACATAGTTCATTGTATTGTATAGGCCTACATATTTTTTTCAAGCGGCAAAAAGGTAATTTTTACAATAATGGTCAAGATCGTTCTGATCGCACTCAACGTGTTATAATGGAGTTTGTTCTGAATGGAAAAGCGTTTTGTCTGGCGTTTCCCAAGGTTCCATCCTTGGGCCGCTATTATTTAATATATTTGTTAACGATCTCCCTCTTTTTGTTAAAAAAAATCCCAATGCCTTTTGTACGCTGATGATGATTTGAAGCTCTATCGTACTGTCGGTTCCGAGGTCGATGCCATGGGTCTTCAAACTGACTTTGACTCTTTTATCAAATGGAGTTAGTTTTTTAGGAGTGTCTCTTAATGTTTCTAAATGTAAGTCAATGAATATTTCCCTTAAAAAGAAGGCCATTTCGTTTTCTTTCAATTTGGAGAGGGTTTGCCATTATCGTGATTTAGGTGCATTGATTCTTGACAGCAATTTTGAATTCTGACGGAACTGGTAGTCGTATTACAGTCCAAGCGCAATACTTAAGCTTTACAAAACCTTATTTATGCCTAATTTTGAATATTGCAGTTTTATATATTGCTCTGCTTCTGCCTCTCAATTAGCTGGCATTGACAGAATTCACTCAAATTTTTGTTAGCATTTTATGAAAGTTTTTAAATACCCTTGTCCTCTTGTTCCTCCGAATCGTAGGTTTTTAATGCATGATATGATGTTTCTTTTTAAATGTGTTAATTCTATCTTTAATTGTAATTTTGTTAATTTTGGTCTTCGGAACTTGCACTAGGCATTTACGTAATTGTCTTCTTTTTTTCTGTACCCTTCAACCGTGTTAATATCTGTAAACGTAGCTAGTTAGCGTGACTTTACGAATATCAATTTTGGTTTTTAAATGCGGACCTTTTCTAGTTTTTCGGCGGTTCGTCGTAACCCCCTTAACCCCCTCCCGACGCTACGGGCCTGTGTCTTGACATGCTGTTTTTTTTTCCTGTGTGTTTATTTTCCCTTGCTTGTGTG
>NW_022738515.1:0-3017 GCF_011630105.1 Anneissia japonica
ATCTGTAGACCTACAGATGTAAAGGACATAAAAAGTTACAACTTAACAGTGGCGGATTAGGGGGTGGGGGGAGGAGAGCTCTCTAAAATTATAAAAGAAATGGAGAAAAAAGAAAAATCGTAATTAAATTTTGTTTGAGAGTGCCATTTCCGGCCATCTAGAGGTGCCATAATCATATATTTTCTTACCTCTGCCCCAACCATCTGTGAAAGTTCCTTTCGGCCCTGGACCCCACCCTCTATTTCTTCTGCTTTATGCCCCTAAACAATACACAAATGAATGAAAATTAATATAGAATATTACGAATTATAGGTTTCAGAAATCCATTATAAGGCCCTCAAAATGCTAATTTGTCAGAGCTTCCAGGGGATTCGCCACCTCGCCCCCCCCCCGCGGGGATCCCTAGGCGGTCGCCCATCCTAAGGTCCGCTTTTGTCGCAAAAACACACCTCCCCATCGAAAAACCTGCCTACAGGCCTGGTATTTGTATTTTAAAAAACAGTATTCAAAAAGGTAAGCGTGAGTAGAATAAAGTCTAAACCTTATTTTATGAAACTAATTCTTTAGAGAGAAAAATAGGTTGGATTTAACATATAACACAATGGCTCCATAAATCAAGCAAAATTCACTAAAACTTTAATCCACAAACTTTGCCTCCTGTCACGGATGAATTGCAAAGCGAGAATCTGAGGGCTTCGGTTAATAAATCATTCACTCATAATCCAGAATGAATTGTGACACCAAAGTCACCTAAATCCATTTCAGCTAGTTTATTATCAGTTTCTTTTATTTTAAAAACCTTATAAATCTTTTATGGACACCAAAACAACTTTCGAAAATCATGGAGCGATTTTTTTTTTATGAGCGTCTAAACTACTGAACATTTTTATTGTGAGCACTTAAGTAATTTCATTGAAGAGAAAGTTCAAAAGGTTTACTATTCAAAATGATATAAAAGTAGCTTATCTGTGGTCTATCAAAGAGAAAAAAATCCATATTTTCCAATATCCTTTTTACAAAAATAACCACATCATAGTTTTATAAACCCATCATCCTTTTATGTTGATTAAAATTTAAACATCCTGATGTTGGCCTGTTACTGGCCAAAAAATGTAACCCCACTGTAAATACACAGCTCAATGTTAAAAGTGGGCAGACACCCAATGCCTGTTTTTCTTCAAAGTTAAATGTGGTTTTCCTTCACTGCATGCTGTGGTTTGCACTATTTGCATGCAAATTTGTACATTTTTACATATGCATAAACATGTTGATTCAAAAGAACATGCAATATGTAAAATAATGGTAAAATTATAATGCAGTGGTGGATCCAGGGGGGTTCAGGGGGGTCAAAAGAATCCCCCTCTGTAAAGAAATGTAACAAAATACTACTGGGTCCTGGCTTACAAAATGCATCCTTACCTACCTAGGCATAGGTTGGCAGATCAGACAAACTAGGCTTAGCCCAACTAGCCTTCAATTAAATAAAATTAAAACCACTGTTTATGGTTCCACATCGTAATAATTTATGTACGAAAGTGCGTTCTTTAGGCCTATCGGTTCATCGAAGGTTCATGGAAGAAAGACTACATATCCAACTGCTCAATATTGTTGGAATATAATTATGTATTACCTATGTCTTTGATTTTTTTTGTAGACCCATAGGCCTAAGAATGAGATAAAATTACCTGACCTTTTTCAAGAGGGGGGAAACCTTGAATTTTGAAGAACTTAAAGGTCATTAAAAGACAACTCAGAAGTAGGGAAAGCTCATCTCCGGCCATCTAGGAATCAAAAAAATTTTCCCTGGGGGAGGACCCACCCCCTTTCAGTTCGCGGTTTTTGGAAAAAATTTTAAACCCTCCAATTTCAAATCCCAGATCCGCCCCTGTAATGTGACCATGGCTATATTATTCATTTTTAAGCAACCAAGTACATTGATTTAGCATACAATTGTGAAAATGTTGATAATTGTGAATGACCCCTTTGTGCTTTAATGTCCTCAGCACCAAACACGGTTGGGTTGTGAATACTCTTCGCATACAGTATCAATGACGCCACAAAGCCTTACCAACAAAATATAAGTATAGCAGCTGATTTTCTCATCCTTCTATTTCTTAAAATTCTGCAGGATTTTCTGGGTGTTTTTGCTTTGGGAAAGTAAAAATTAGGCTGCCCAAAAGGAGAAGGTAGGAAACCACGGGGAGCTCACTTGCATAGAGTACTACAGTGTTACGTCACGATACCACGTGATACTACTCCATTGCTATCGTTGCAAAATGCGTTCAACCCGACACCATTTTCGCCACTAACAAACCATTGATCCCAATTTCGTAATTATATGTTGTATCTTACTTTTTCTTTGTAAATTTTAATTGATGATTAAATATGTGTTCGATAACTAATATAATGCGAGCTTTTGTGTTTTTAGTACATTTTGATGGTAAAATATTAGATTTTAAAATGACTTCCAGAAAGTCTATGCAGTCATTCAGGCGTAATGAACAGTAACCTACGTCTGTTGACAACAGAGGGCGCCACCTGGCGTCGTAACGACCCCAAACGGGGGGTGCCGCAGCCACTTCAAGACACGAGACACTTGCGCTACCTATTTTACTGAAAATTCTTTAATGACTTGAACTACCATTTACCAAAAATGCACTGTGCTCTAAAAGACGACAAGAAAAACGCCACTCAATAGTGCCAGAGAGGGTGCAATATTTATTGGTTCCCGATGGCAAAAAGTGTTCCGTCCGGTCGCGATCTCGTGGCTTTACCAAAGGTAGGCTTAGCACCCAGTCTTGCTTGAAATTCCCGCTAACATCGTGCGGAAAATCGTGGCACTTTAACACAGGATAGGCTAGGGAATTTAACTGCCAATTGCACCCCTGTCATTTCCCACGCTTGAGCTACCAAGTCCTCGCAAGTATATCCCATAAATGCTGCAACTTCCCCCATATTTCCCACACTTGTGCTACCAAGTCCTTGAAAATATACCCCGTAAATGCGGCACCTCCCCG
>NW_022738516.1:0-1072 GCF_011630105.1 Anneissia japonica
AAGTACAGGGTATTGCTATAATATTCTAAAGCATATTATATTGAATACTACTTTGTCTTTAACTGAAATTTTAGAAAAACCTTTGCAAATGAAAGTCAAATTACTTTTAAATTAAGAACATGAGCCAATAATAACTTTGTTTATAATGTTAAAGCAGATAAGATACTATGCCTTCACTGATAAAGAATATATTTTGTAGACTCATGTTATTGTAATATATGCACAAATAGTAACTCAAAATATGCCAATAATGGTAAAACATAAGAATGGCGCTACAATTAGTATATGATGACGTCCTATTTTGATATTAGCAAGTCGGTTGGATGATTTATAAACTTCTAAAAGTGGCGGATTTAGGGCTGCACGGGGGAGGAGACACCAGTTGTCCCCCTAAAAAATCATGCTTAAGTAGTTAAAAATCACCCCCACTTCACCTTGGCGCTTCCCCACCCCCATTTCAAGACCCCTAGCGCCTCTCGTGTGATAAATCGTGGTCTCTTTTAGTAATAAAACCAATGACACCGAATTAAAATAAATGGAATGCTTTATTTCTCAAACAGATAACAATGCGGCCTAAAAACTGTTTTGGTTTCACTTATTTAACAATGAACAATAAACTAAAGAGACTAATTACATGTTAGTTTTTATTTAATGGGGAAAAAGCAAAAAATAAATGGTCCATGGTCGTTAAGTTTAAGTCTACATATGTAATAGATAAATAAATGAGTGATTGGTGACTTCTACGGAAGACAATATATAGAAGGAAATAATTTAGAAAAAATAATAATAATAAAAAGACCATATGATTAATATCGGCAGTATATGATGGCCATTAAGAATATAGTAATACAATTAATTAATATTACATTATTTAAATATACGGTCATAACTAAGCTTCAGTATTAAACACTATTACATAATTAATTGAATGTAGGCCTAGTACCTATACGATAAAGGCCAACTAGCAAGATTCATTGATTGTCAAGTGTCCGTATATGCTCCATCAAGTGAGTGATTTTGCACTTATATTTGATTAATATTGTAAGCATTTGCCAATGGAAGAATTCTCTTA
>NW_022738517.1:0-704 GCF_011630105.1 Anneissia japonica
TCATGTTTCGCTGGGCATCTAGTGTTTGTCTTTAGATAACCAGTAATCTTACTTATGGCTTACACAACACACATGGCGATATCCAACTAAAGTTAACCAATAGAATGAACAAGAGTACCTGTAATGTTAATAGTCTATCCATTTAATTTACATGGAGTCTTCAATTTTGAATTTTGTGACCTTCCTACATTGTTATAACCTTTATCCTGATTGGTTGAATGCTCCTGTTCTTTGTCTTACTCATGTTGGATCACATGTCCTATTGGACCTGTCTCTTATACACATTATTGGACATAATATAAAATATTAATAAAATATTTTAAATTTACTTACATTTGATGTAAACAATGTTGCTTGGGTTTTGGGTTGTCACTTAAATTCCCCTGATTATTCACAAATGTTTTTTAGGATTTCGCTGTTTTTGTAGTGGTTATTGTTACACAAGTCGTAAACAAATTCCTAATTCTTATTGGATGTTGTTGTTTGTTTAGATTGCAATATGACAATAGCATCCAATCAAAATTAGGAATTCGTAACCAATATCAATACTGTAGTTTAATTCTTTTTTGGTGGGAACAAACGGAACTAAACTGCAATATAAATTAGATTTTGCTGGAACTTATGATTTGTTTCTCTACTCACAATCCTCAAGTATTATTAAATATACCATTATTTGTGAAATAGAAGCTAAATGAAATTGTAAA
>NW_022738518.1:0-591 GCF_011630105.1 Anneissia japonica
GCTCTTTTGCGTGAGAGCTTGGGCAATTACTAGGACAGGGTCCCCTCGCTCTTTTGCGTGAGAGCTTGGGCATATATCGGACAGGGTCCCCTCGCTCTTTTGCGTGAGAGCTTGGGCATGGGATCGGGAGGGTCTCGGACGGTTTTCCGGTGGGGTCTTTTCCTTTCCGCTCCTAGTGTCAAGGAAAGCTGATGGCGAGTATTTTTTGTCAAGGAAAGCTTACAGCAAGTAGTTCACTGGGGTAGCGACGAACCTTTGAATCCGCAACAAGTAGATTAATCTCTCCTGGAGAGACGAAATCTTGGCCCATCACGATTAGGCAACGAAAGGGTGGGTGCGGATTCGGTCGGGTCTCTATCGTCCCTTCATTCTGGATCCCTCTCGCAGTTTTACGCAAGAAATTGGGCAATTACTCGGACAGGGTCTCCTCGCTCTTTTTGCGTGGAGCTTGGGCATATATCGGACAGGGTCCCCTCGCTCTTTTGCGTGAGAGCTTGGGCATATTACTCGGACAGGGTCCCCTCGTTCTTTTGCGTAAGAGCTTGGGCACGGGATCGGGAGGGTCTCAAACGGTCCTTTTCCTTTCCGCTC
>NW_022738519.1:0-896 GCF_011630105.1 Anneissia japonica
CAAGCACAAATATCAACTTTAGATACATTTTTCTACAAAGAAAAGTAAAAATAGACCTAAATTAATTAAGCAACTTTGATATAATACTTAATAATAATACTTAGTAATAATAACGGAAACAAAACTCTTTACGAAGTGTTAAATTTTGATTAATACTTTGTAAATATGCATTCACACCAACTTAGTGGGAATATGAAATAAAATGAGAGAATTCCACATCACTGCATTACGCGTACTGTGTCTAAATTTTATTGTGTCAGTTCATTTTTTCAGTTAAGATTTTTCTTCACTTGTTTATTCTCACGAATTAGTAAATGCGTGTATAGATTTGCATCGCAGTCAATCAGTGATGTAGCACACAGCATGTTAACAGTTACATCAACTTGCTTTGAAGTTGTAAGATACCACTTTAAGAACTTATTTGGTTTAACAGTAGAAATCCAATACTGACACGTTCACTCAGAGTGAAGAATACTTACTATATATAATATACTACAATAATTTGTTGAGTAAAAAGTTATTAGTTTGCTTTCAACAACTGTTCATACATCAGTAGTCTGGCCGGACGTTTATATACCTTTGATATATTTTTTATTATATAAATCTTTTATAAATAGTTTAGGTAGGGAATTGTTTACAAATCTACTTATTTTGACATATATCTCTCATGACAACATTTATGAGTTAGTCCCATTAAATATTACATCATTATGGTGTGTTTATTTCTTCTGTGGGTTTTGAATTTCACTTTGATATACGAGTAATGAATCTATGAATTTTATATCAATTATTATTTCCGATTTTTAATATACATTTGATAATGAGATTGATATTTTATTTTCATTTAAAAAAATATATATCATCGTCCCAAATTTGACATCATGAGGATTTAAAAG
>NW_022738520.1:0-975 GCF_011630105.1 Anneissia japonica
ATCTAGTACAAAAACAAAATATATATATATATATATATATATATATATATATATACATATAAAATACAGTGCACCTTCAAATTGGATGGTGAACAGTAAAGCCATACAAAGGATTTATTCGGTTTCTGTTGATTTTGGTAACATTCAATACCCTGATGTGGGTGCAATTATTGAATATGAAATGGAAATATTTTAAAGCTATGCATTGAAAACAACAATACTGTGGGAAGTAACCTTCCTAAAAAAAAGTAAAACTAAAAGCAGTTACTGTCCAAAATTGTCGAGATGCTGTGAATGATATTCACCTTATGAGCGGTCAAGAGTGTAGTGGTCAAAATTGTGGTGATTCAGTGTTAAAGATTTACTATTTGTATGCGGTCAAGTGTGAGATGGTGAAGATTCTCCTTGTGTGCAGTACAGATTGTGGTGGTCAAAAGTGTGGCAGTGTTAAAAGATAACTTAAGCCTTTGGAGCACATGCTTCTTGGAATAAAAAAAATCTTACAATGCCAATATCTTCTTGTGTCCTTCATAAAATGACACTTTATGCTAATTGCTAATTCTTGAATAAATGATAAGTGGTTGGTTCCATAATGGAATAATGAAATAACAACATTACTTTATGGTTCTACATACTGTAATCTACAGTGGGTCTTAGTAAGAAAAAACGAATTTCATGCCTAGATATGGTACTACTACACGTCGTACACCACAGACAGCCCCTGATGGACGACGAGAGTTGCTGGTACCGGGTTACCGGGTAGCACAGACACGAAGGGACCCTTAGGGGCGAAGAAAGTCATTGATCGAGTTTCTAGTCCACATTTCAAGCGCCCTGAACATCTTACATTAGATGGATTTATGCCCTATATAAAACTACACTATTATTATTATTATTACTAGGCCATTGTCTGTAAAAGACAAACTGGACTAGCCACAATTCCTCACCTTGTTTCCGAGTGATATAGCAAATAAT
>NW_022738521.1:0-1139 GCF_011630105.1 Anneissia japonica
CGCCCTCGATACTTCGTCATGCGTTTTGTAATTCGACCATCTCCTACACACGTAGGCCTATTACTGGCCTGTACCTCTGATGAATTCGATCCAACTCGGCTACAAGTCAACTCGGCCACAGTCAACTCGGCCACAAGTTAACTCGGCCACAAGTCAACTCGGCCACAAAAAGTTTGGCTACAGTCAACTCGGCCACAAGCCAACTCGGCCACAAGTCAACTCGGCCACAGGTCAACTCGGCCACAAGTCATTTACTGGTACTACAATTTGAAGGAGTAATTCATCAAGTATAAAATACTAATTCTTTAAGTATTACTATACTTTTTGTTATTATTATAGCTGTTATTATTGTTGTCATTGTTGTTATTGTTGTTTTTATTACCGTTAGTTTTAATATTAATTATTAGTGTTAGCATTAACTTTATATACGGTATTGTTCAAATTTTTGCTGATATTATTACAGTACCATATAAATAATAAATAATTTTCGATTTATTATTATTATTATTATTATTCATTAGTCTTAGTATTATTATTTTTATAATAGTAATTAAAAAAATTATTGTTATTGGTGTTTTATTGGTATTTTTCTCATATTATTATTATTATTATTATTATTATTATTATTATTATTATTACTATTAATATTATTATTAATATTATTATTGTTGTTGTTGTTGTCACCTTTATTATCGATATTATTACCCTATTGTTACTAAGTAGGCCTAGTATTTAAGTATCATTCTTATTATTATTACTAATTGTATTACTATTATAAAAATAAACATTATCTTTAATTTATTATTGTTGTATTATTGCTATTATCACCTTCAATATCGTTATTATCACTAATTAGTTAAAATTGATATTTAAATAATATCGTTATTATTACCATACTAGTATTATTACTATTAGTATTGTTAAAATAAATATTACTATTAATGTTGTTGTTGTTATCACCTTTATTATCGTCATAATGACTAATTAGTATTATTAAAGTAAATATTATTAATTTATTGTCGTTATTGTTGTTTAATATTATTGTTGAAGTAGACTGTTGTGAGTAAACAGAAAACGAACACATTAATAAATAACTCTTTTTAATTCATAGGCAATAGCATTCAAATCTCTTTTGGTAG
>NW_022738522.1:0-1387 GCF_011630105.1 Anneissia japonica
GAGGAAAGTTTACTAATAAATAGTAAATAATTATCTATCTTCCAATAGATTGACATTGGCCATGGCTTACTTATAGAAAAGGATCCATGATAGGGAAGAAAAGCAACGCACATGTGGAACATCGGTAGAGAAAGAGCGTTTGAATCCCATCTGAATTATTGCCATAACAGGTAGGTAATTTGTTATATAAGTTTGTGTTTTACCTTTTAAATGAAGATACTGCAGGCTTATGTACTGTAATAAGGGATTTATATTTCAAAAGGTAAATGGTACATCCATTGTAAAGCTTTTTTATTTTGGTTAGACATTGATTTTTCTTCTTTAAATTTTAATCTGAAAGTTTGCATTGTCACTTTGTAACCAATTAATAACCATCAAAAGGGATCCCGTCTTTATTACTGACTTAACCTACACAGTAGCTACATCTTACTGTATATGTTCTGCATAGCACTTGAAGGAAGAAACTTTAATATTAGAAAGTTAATGAAGAAAATATTTTGCTACAAGTGGAATACTTATATTAAAATTATATTTAGATTTTGTACAAGATAACAAATATGAAATAATACTTTTATTGGACCACTACTTTTAAGGTATCTGCATTTTATTCTTTAGAGATTACCATAACTTATTTTAGACATTGCACCGAAATTATTAAAATTCATCCTGCTCTTGTTGGTTGCCCGTTAATGAGTTTTCGATTTAGAAGCCTACAAGAGTATTCAAATTTTTTGCATTTTTTTTACCCCCAGATTTCACTGATAAGAAGTATCCTGAGGCATCAACCACTCTTTTGAGGCAGTCTCTGTCAAACAGAATAAAGAAAATGAACAAACCTAAAAATTGGGAATACCATGTATGCATTTTTGTTTTTAAATTTTGTTATTTAACTTTAATTCCAAACTTCGTTCTAGTGATATTAGATTTGTGGTAGTATTTTATTATATTTGATGTTTCAGTGTGTAGGCCGTCTTAAAGTTAGGCTCAGAAAAGTTTTTTTTATGTTGTAGAACTGATTTTTTTAAAACCCAAAAAGAATATTTGATGAAAAACTTTGAAGCGGTTAATGAGATTCAGATTTTTTAATATTTAAAAACTGGGGGAAAAGAGACATAATCACCCTTTTTCTCCAGTTTTTAAATATTCAAAAATCTGTATCTCTCTTATTAACTGCTTCCAAGTTTTTTGTCAAATATACTTTGAGGCTTAGAAAGATTAGTTCTACAACATATCAACAGATTTATGTCCTTCAGAGCTTGGCTTTATTAAATAGAAATGCTACTTCCACATCAATAATTATATCTACCCTTCTAATATTTTCCTAAAACATAACATTCGTTTAAATATTTTTGTCTTGCCATATTATTGTATGTACATAAAATCAATA
>NW_022738523.1:0-741 GCF_011630105.1 Anneissia japonica
CTAAGGTAAAATGGAAAACCAACAAGTCTTATCAGTCATGTGCAGCAAATTTAATTATATATATACATATATATACATATATATATGTATATATATAATTAAATTTGCTGTATATATCATTAAAATACTAGTATAATAAATATATATATATATATAGTATGTATATATATGTAAATGTAGTGATATGCTATATATACAGTAGTTAAGTACTGTATCTTAGGCTGTAGCTTTAGTGGATTTTCATCTATAGTATAATTGCAGCTGCTGTATAGCATTGTGGTTTTGTTTGAATTATCTAAGACATTGCCTAGGTTTCCATGACAACTGGTAGATAAGTAGGTTTTGTGGTTGGAATTAGTAACCTGGAGATGTGTGCTTTGATAGATTTAGTGTAGTTAGTATCGAGTGAGCAGTAGTATTAATAAATAGTGTGTTTCATATTGGATTCCATATATCTTGTTGCTCGCTGTTTTATTTTGTTTGTAGCTGAAAAAAACCTGGGTGGAGATTACTATTATTATTATTGTATAGAGAGCTACATATATATATATATAATAAATTTGCTGCATATATTAAAATACTAGTATAATAAATATTTTATTTTGAGACAGATACAGAACTTTGTTTATATATATATTTGTATATGTATACATATATATATACATAAATATGTACATGTATATGTATGTATATCTTTACTTAGATATATTATATATATGTGTAATATATATGTATATTTAT
>NW_022738524.1:0-1462 GCF_011630105.1 Anneissia japonica
GGTGGGACTACAATTGACAAGTGCATAATTCAGCTGATGACCAGCAACTTACACTTAAGTTATCGGAATATCCCCCCTCAATAAAATTGAATCCTTTAGATGTATATGCTGCTTTTTGTGTTTGATTTGTTGCCTCGTTTGGTATTAAATATGGAATTGAAAATTAATTAACTTTTTATTTATTATCTTGTTCCCATACTTCTATATTTCTATTTTATTTAAGCATCTAACAGTGTAAACACCAATTACAGGATAACATAAATATTATAAGAACATGATAAAAGATAAAATACAGAACATTACACAATAATCATTAAAAAGCCTAAAAACTTCCACAAATAAATACATGGCTGCTATATGTTGTTCTGCCCTCCTCATTGGTCTATATTATTGTTCTGAAGCTACACAAGGTGGAAAGAGACACTCGCCCTCCTCTAAGCTCTGCAGAGGAGAAAAAAATCTGGATTCACCTCTGTTTTGTATTAGGTAGGGATGCTACTACTACTAGTGACAAAATTACCTTTTTAAAATGATTTTTACATTGCGATATTATATTTTTGATGTTTATTTTTTTCAATTTTTGCCGATTGTTTGAAATAAATAAGTACTTAGGGTGTAACGCCTGACAACCCCTATCCCCAATTCCTATTAATTATGACAACAAGGCATGTTGTTAAGGTACAGTAGCTTAAGTCCTGGGCATGAAGTAAAACTGCATACATTGCCAGTATTTTTGAGTCAAGGTTTCAGGGCCGGGATTTACAAGTTTTCTTAGCTCATGACACTGACAGTACATATGTACCTTGTTTATATTATAATAATGTATGTAGTGTGTATACTGTCATTAATTATTCACTTACTATTTTTTTATATTTTTTTTAAATGTATTTAAGGCATCCTGTAATTGGCTTTCGTGTAGCTGTTGGATAATGTTTGAAAAATAATGAAATAAAATAAAATAAACAGTAGATTGCATTATACTCAAATAAAAATGCAAAATATACAATGTCTAATATTTCAATATTATATAGTAGAATTACTAATCACTGATTACCAATTATTCCAACCCTAGTAATGACAAAGAAACCATTGACAAAGACTACCAGAGCAGTCAAACTATTCGTTGTAGTGTTTCTAAAGTCACAATTTTACATATCTGAGTGTTCATTACCACTACATTTTATAAATTTCGAAAATAGATAGGGTTAACTGCTACACTTACACAATTAATAGTTACTAGTCAATCCAAATAAGCAATGGTATTAAATATCATAGGTCTTTGTAAGCTATATTCAAAAAAGGAATTTTGATACACTGTAAGATACTCTACATTGCCCAATCATTCAATTTTCTTATTAAATTCTGTCATGTATTTTTTGCTTAAGTGTCATTATTGAAGCATTTACGTCAGTGCCCATCAAATGCAGTTTGACATCCCAAAACCAGCGTACTGCCGCTATGT
>NW_022738525.1:0-1125 GCF_011630105.1 Anneissia japonica
CTCAACGGTCATGAACATCATTCTTAATACCGTACTGTATCCCAGCAGAGGACCCATATCCACTCGCATTCGAAATTTTTTTTCGGAATTAGTAGACTGCTGGACGATCTTAGGTGGCCGCCCTGAAAAAAAATTAGGCATCAAATAGAAAGAGTACACGAAGAGCACACACGCAAGACAAGTGACCATAATTTTTTTCCCACAGTAAACGAAGAGGGTGGGTATCCACCCTATTAATCCCCTCCCCCCTCACCACCACCCTCCAGATCCGCCACTGATTAACAGACCAGTGCTGGAAAGCACATCAGAGCATCTAGAAAAAAAAATAATAATCAGTCCACAAAAAAAGAGACAGGAGACAAATAAACCAGGACATTATCTGCCACAACATTTAGTCTGCCTTATCAAGGCCTTCGCCCTGCACCCCCGAATACAGAACCTTTCTGTCCACTCGCCCCAACCATGACTACTGGGTTAGTTTACCCAGGGTTGTCCACCACCTACAATAACTTAACCTGACGTTGAAATACTGTAGAGGGCAGCAACCATAAAAGTGGTCGATCATATTTTTTTTGTACAAGGTTTATGTCGAAAGTCAATTTACCTTCGCGAAAATGGTATCGCCCAAACTATTCTTTTGCATTAACGATTTTGCAATGTCTGGCTGCTTTTTGCATAGCCTGGGTTCCAGGCCCTAATTTTAGGTTACTCACTCTTTATTGCACTTAGTGCGCGCCATACCTAATTTAATTGGCGTCCCATACTCGATTTCTTTTTTTTTCGAATTAGGGCCTGGGCAAACGATTCATGCGTGCAATTTCCCACATCAAATTTGATGTGGGATATCGTATGCGTGACTGATTTTGTAAATCACGTGATTGGCTTACTTCATGCATATTAATTAATCTTGGTAAATTTTCAAAATTGAAGATGCGGATGTCTCGACTAGAACAAGCTCCAGCTCCCTTTTGACAACCTACTTTTAAAACAGTAAGAACTTAAAAATAGGCCAAACCTCTACTCTAGTCTAGGCTAGGCCTACTACCTGACTCCAGACGAGACCTGAGCCATCCTACTGGAAAGTTAAAGTTTTGTTGTATTTGTATGGTATGCCATCTAGTCTAA
>NW_022738526.1:0-603 GCF_011630105.1 Anneissia japonica
GGGCTTTGACCGTGGACCTCACGCCCAGAAAACCCCCCTTGAAAGAACCTGGCTACGGGCCTGAACATTTTTATCACAACCGGTGATAGCATGGAAGCCTGGTAGTGTCATTGCTCTTTCTGGTCCAAGATGATCGTATATTGGCTGAAGAGCCACTCTTCTTCTGGTTTCAGCGGTACCTGTCACAATCCACACGGCAAGATGTCAAAACAAACACTCCAGAACATCCTCCAACAACAGCTGTAAGCACACAAGAAGAAACTGATACTCTAATGATTCTCCATGGCATAAAAGTGGCCTCTGAATCTGGAAATGATACAGACTGGTTTGTATTGATCTTCAGAAGACTTCCACAGCTTGGCATGAATACTGGAATTTGTGTAGTCTTCTCGTAACGAAGAAAGTATCTGCTAAAGATGCCTCAACTTTACGATGGAAAAGATTCAAAACTCTGCCAAACAATCAAGGTGTAGATAAGCTGCCACCAACTGCAGGAGCCTTATATCAGCATATATTGCGTGTACATCTGCAGGCCAATATATATGGAGCCAGGATACTGTTATTCATCCAGAAATCCCTGATCCATGCAAACTGGGCTGGGTT
>NW_022738527.1:0-765 GCF_011630105.1 Anneissia japonica
TTCGGGGCAAAACCCCATCTAAATCACATCTCCGTGAACTTATCATGCTGATTCTGACCAATATTGTTTTCGGCGACGGTCATTACCTTCAAATTCATGGCACAGCGATGGGCACCAAAATGGCTCCATCTTTTGCTAACTTATTTATGGGACAATTTGAGGCCAATTTCCTGTCCCTGCAGCCCAAGAAACCAGATGTTTGGTTACGTTACATTGATGATATCTTCATGATCTGGACCCATGGTGAAGATAGTTTGGATACGTTCCTATTGAACATTAATTCGGCTCATCCCACAATCAAATTCACTGCTAACAAATCCACAAGCAGTGTAGTATTGGAACAAGAGCTATGCGCCTACTTGATTATGGAATGTTATGGGGCGGAAGACTGTTCCAGTAACACAGAGTATATTCTGTCTCTTATACACATCTAGATGTGTATAAGAGACAGCCCGCACTGTACAAAAAACATTCCGTACAGCCAAGCATTGCGCATGAGACGCATTTGTTCTTCGGATTTAGATTTTCAGAATCGAACAGAAGAACTATCCGGACATCTCCGGAATAGAAATTACCATCGAGGAAACATTGAAAATGCTATAAAAAAAAAAGCAAAGGACATACCTCGTGCTCAAACACTGACGTACAAACCACGTCAACGATCGACCAGAGTGCCACTGGTCACAACCTATCACCCTAGATTACCACCACTAAGGGCTATAATTCAGAAACATATGCCCATCCTACAGACCACAGAACGTCTTA
>NW_022738528.1:0-638 GCF_011630105.1 Anneissia japonica
GCCCTGACTAAAAAATATATAATATAAACTATAATAACATAGTTTCATTCAATGAGGCCACGACAGTTTTAAACTTGAAAAGCTGGCCTGAGGCATCACCATACAGCAAACCACATTATAAACTCACGTAAACGATCGCTGCAGTTTCTTTGGACCAATCTATGTTCTCCAACAATGCACTCAGTTGTTTAGAGGTCGCAGGTTCGAATCCCATGAGAGACACTTTTTACATCTGAATAAAGGAACTTTTCGTTTAAGAGCTATGCTTGATCGTATTATTATAATATCTTGTTCCTGTTACAGCGATTTATCTTTGTTTATATTGTGTTTATATAATAAACATTATATGTATATATATATTTATTTAAATATATATATATATATATATATATAACATATCATATATATAACATAAATCAATACACCTATTGTGTAATAGAGTGTATCTGGTGGTATTTGAATCTGTTCAACCATGAAGCCTCCGTGGTCTAGTGGTTATGACACTCGCCTTGACAGCGAGAGGTCGCAGGTTCGAGTCCCGCCAGTGGCATTTTATTACACAATTTCTTTATTCATTTATTTACAGGACTACATTCGTTGAGGGCTATGCTACACGATGTATTTATTAAGTCCTTTAT
>NW_022738529.1:0-731 GCF_011630105.1 Anneissia japonica
TACAAGTCAAAGTATCGTAGCAGTTTATTTTGTCTGCGTCTACCTACTGATTTATATATATATATACAACAATCATTCAAGAGCAACCAAATATACAACAATCATTCAAGAGCAACCAAACTAACCACATATTTCGGATAAGGCAATCAATTAATTGCCTCACCAAAAATGTCATTTATCTCATATATTGTAATATTTGTGGCAAACAATATGTCGGAGAAACAAAAAACACTCTCCGTATGAGAATGACACAACACAGATCAGCTATCAGAACATCTAAGCTTGACCAACCAGTAGCCGAACATTTCAATTTAGCTGGTCATTCAATTTCAAATTTCAGAGTGATTGCAATTGACCATATGCCAATTGGAGCGACAAAAATCGCAAAGATAAAGAGAATCACTGGGAACTTTTACTTAAAACCACCACACCATTTGGACTCAATATTAGAAACGTTCTCCCAGTACACTAAATTGAACCTATGGCATTCCAAATTCTCCTGGATAAATCATTTGGCTTATTTATTGAGGATTGCCTCTAAAGTTATTTATTGAGGCACGCCTCTATAGTTTAGTTTTGGCCTTCCTGTTTACTTGTTCAGACTGTTTATTCTAATCCCACCTAGCCTAGCCTATTGTTTCTAATCATGCTTGCATGAAATTCTCTCTTTATTCTATCTGGCTTTTTCAACCCTCACTCACTCGCCACTGAGGAAGGACTAGTGTTGTCCG
>NW_022738530.1:0-554 GCF_011630105.1 Anneissia japonica
TAATCAAACCATAACTACATACTGAATTACCATCTGTTAACTACGGATTTAATACTACAATTACTAACAACACTTTAAAGAACATCCGTTTATGAGACGATCCTTTAATCATATATCCAACAGTATCCCTTTGGTATCTGATGTATAATTAAACTTACTACGGGAATGGGAAACTTACTTAAACTCTAAATAAAGTTATAAAAGTACATTATAAGCACAACAAATGGCACTCACCAGAACTTGTAGAACCTTATGTGCTCCAGTATAGATAATTCTTAAAGATAACACCCTTATGATGCTACTTTATTCTTTAACTTATTGAGACACAATTATCCTTGCTCACTTGTATTGTCATTGGGTATGAGGAGCATGAGCATTCCAATGGGATGATGCTTTGGGAAGGTCATTGAACCTTGACCAGTTACACTGCAATATCTGATACCAACAACAAGGAAGTAAAAATATATATATAACGATGGAAGGCCGACAAGGATATCCTGCCATGGCATCCCAAGCTTATCCATTGCTAACTACTGCTTTATATTTGTATTATA
>NW_022738531.1:0-540 GCF_011630105.1 Anneissia japonica
AGGTACTATATGTTCATATCAACAATACGCAATTAATTCGCTGGTGTTAAGCCGGTTCGAGGGTCTTTTGAAGTACGACGAAACGAGAGATACGGTGATCATCAAAGGGAAACCCATCAGTAGGGCGGATTCGTCTATATCGAGCATGATCGACACCAGACTCAAGATCGTCGAACGTGGCAGTGCCGGCGACGACGACGACGACGTGGACGACTCCGGACGGACGACCTCCGAACGACCGAGGCGCCAACCTACGACGTACTCGCGCAAGGAGAGCAAGAAAGCTGAGGAACGTCCAAGACCGAATCCTGCTCGCTCCAGAAGTCCCGTAGTCGAGTTCGACCGACCTTTGCAGGTTGTGCCACCCGTCGAGTTTTCGCACACTCCTCGAATGTTGCGCCTGTTCGTGTCCATGAGCACAGATCCGGACATAGCTCTCTTCGCCCTGTCCCTCGAACTGCTGGTGGCTGCGAACGTGAAGAGCGCGTGCAAAATTCGTCGTCTGCTTTCCTTCCTGTGCGACGCCAGACCGAACGTCGA
>NW_022738532.1:0-716 GCF_011630105.1 Anneissia japonica
CAAATCGCAACTCCGACGGCCGTGTCCCCGGCGCTCCTGTTTCCCCCAAATCTCTGTTCCGGTACCACGCACGTGATCACCAGATCTTCGTCCAACGTCCTGTTTATCCGACCTTTCAGACTCACTCGGAGGTTACCGTCCGTGGACGTGTGATCTACGTAGATGGTGAACGTGTACACGGCGTTCGGTTGGTCTACGGTGAAAAATGCCGGATCGGACGAGTCTCTATTCCAGCCCTTCCATGTGGTTTCGGTCGTCGTCGTCGTCGTCGTCGTCGTCGGAACGCTTCTCACGCGTATCTTGTATCCTCCGTCGAGGATCTCGAACCAGAGTACCTTACGTTGCTTCTCCATCTCTATTGTCTGCGTGTTTCTGAACCTATGACCGAAATTACATGTTGCTTTATAACGAAACTTTCTGACGTAACGAATCCAACCGCTCCAGTTTTTCCTCGATCGAGGTAACCTTGAGTTTAAGGGAATTTATATCCTTCTTCTGCTGATCTGCCCGATTCAACTCGTTCACCATTTCGCTCAGAGTTTCGTTTGTTTCCATAAGATCGACTACTTCATCGACCTCCCGTCTTCGTTTTCCATTCGATCGGGCCCACTTCATCACTTGACTTCGTCGGATGCGATTCAATTCGTCGCTGCAAGACGAAGACGACACGTCCATGACCTTCAGGCAACTCGGCCATTTCGGATCGTTCGGCGAGA
>NW_022738533.1:0-1017 GCF_011630105.1 Anneissia japonica
GAAATATCATTCTTCCGAATGTGACTACTTTGAATGATGATTTTATCACACAAGGGTCTGTCCTTAATCAAAGTTTATTATTTTCATTAATGATATTTAAGTGTATAATTTTTGTGATTCAAATGTACTTTGTTCGCATGATATCAGTGACTTACGTAAACAAATGAGTTGGATAAACCTAATATTATGGTTTATGGTAAATAGATTATCACTAAGTGCTGTTTATATCAAAGATATCAACGTTAATTTAAAATGTATGTTAAAAAAATTTGTATGTACATTAATTGATCACCAACTATTAAATTAGAAACCAAATTGTAAACATATCATGAAAACTATTTTGAAGGTATAGCATTTACTGCATTAGTATAATTGACAACAACGCACTCCATATGTATACAATTATATAGGTCTATATAAATTACAGGCAATGAAATAAAGCCGTGATACTAGACCAACACAAGCTTTAACTTAAGCTTGTTAGATGTAAAAATATGTACTTGAATAGTTGGTATTTACAATCAAACATAGTTCACCAACGAAAGTTTCTTACTATAATAGAATGGAAAAGAGGTCTCTTGTGGGAATTGACCCCGCAATCTCTCGCTATCTCGGCGAGCGTCATACCGTTTAGACCATATATATACATATATATATTTATATATATATATATATATATATTTATTTATTTATTATTTATACATTATATTAAATATTTTATACTTGCGTCCTTCATTGTGGCCCAAATGTTATGCTATGTTTCACAATTTTCTGCTCTTATTCTGACTTTTGGTTAATATATTATTTTGTTTATTGTAAAGTCGGCATACTGTGGGAACGACTATTAATCTCCCTTCTCATTACAAACTGTTTCTTATATTTTTTTATATATATATTATATATATATATATACTATGTATGTATGTATGGGTGTATATACGTGTGTATGTATGTATATATGTATATATATATATATATTTATTGAAACATACGTGTATATATATATATATATATATA
>NW_022738534.1:0-2143 GCF_011630105.1 Anneissia japonica
ATCTAGTTCTTCTTTCTTTCTCCCCTTTTCTGTTCGCACGATATCTCAAAATTGCCACGAGTTACTCACACGGTCGCTACATCGATCATTTTGCCTTCGCCTGGAATAGTCATGGTAAGGTTTTCAACGCGCTCAGTCATGCGTGACGTCATCTACGTGCAATTTTGCGTTTTTACATTATCGATCATATCAGCCTAACCAATTGCCATTTCAAAATCGTATTAAGTGAGCATTAACTTTGGGTTAACGTTGAATGTACTGTAACCTAGTTTTACGCGTGCGCCTTATAATGCGCGCGCACGCGTACGTCAAAATTTTAAAATGCTCAAAATTACTTTTTAACCAAATTAGAGCACGTTTCAGGCCATTTTGAGCATTTCAAAATTTTTCATAATTTTCCACTACGCGCGCGCACTTTTACTTGCGCAGTACGTATGGAAGTTAGAAATTAGGTTTTTTTTACATATTTTGGGTTCCTGACATTGTCTTTACAAATTTGCATTATTTTCGGTCTTCTTTTGGCCAATAACAATGCCGTACGTGCGCATCAAACATAGGTATCTTTGCGCGTATTTGTGCAGCTATACAGTGAAATTATGATAAAATCAGACCTATTTTTATTCAGTTATAGCTCCTTAGGTTGAAAGGTGACCCCCAATTTTTATTACATATTCTGAAAGCACATAAGTTGTAAATATGATTTTATGGATCATAATGGCTGATCGGACATTCTGACGTCATCATATTGGCATCTGAATTCAAGGAAGTGAATTATAGCTATGACGTCATTTTTGAAAATAGGCATTTGAGCGTATCTCGCTTATCCTTGGTCGATCGTCTTCCAACTTTGAGTATGTTATAGCTGAGACAATTCTTCTTCATATATTTAATTTTTTTTTACAATTTGATGACGTCATCATGGTCAAAAAATTGTTTTTTCTGACCCCCTCATTTCTTTTTCTTCAAAACGTTGATGAGCCCATATAATCTTAACCATTCGTCATTTCTAAATCATATTAGGTGAGCATAAGCTTCAGGTCAAGGTTGAATGTTATGTACCTTAATTTTCCGTTCGCGCTTTTTAGCGTGCACGTACGCGTGCGTCAACATTTATATATGCATTAAACCATGAATATTTTCAATAAGTTATAGATCCTTAGGATGAAAGGTGACCCCCAATTTTTATTACATAATCTGAAAGCACATGATTTGTAGATACGATTTTTTACTTCATAATGGCTGATCGGATATTGTGACGTCATCATATTGCCATTTGAATTAAAAACTGAATTTTTATTTATGATGCCATTATGTTTATACTCGGTTGAACGTATCTCGCTTATTCTTAATTGATTGTCTCCCAACTGTGAGTATGTTATAGCTAAACCAATTCTCTTTCGGACGTGTCTCTTTATTTTTCATTTTGATCACGTCTTCATGGTCAAAAAGAATGAATTTTTTTAGCCCTTTTATCTCTCATTCTTTAAAGATGTACACAAATAGAACAGAGTGAGGGCGGCAGACTGTATTTCGACGCTATCAGACAAATATATATAAGTTATGTGAAGGCAAAGTTCCTGTGGCATTACCGACTAACAGGCGGTTTTAAATACACTTGACAATGTTTAATTTCGTGTGCTATTACTGTACACGCAACCATGGTGACGTGCGTGTCTGTTAAAATTTGAAAATTCTCCATATTACTATTCAGATAGTTTAAAGAACGTTTCGGGTCATTTTCGGCATTTCAAAACTTTCCATAGTTTACCCGCCGTACCTTCATTTCCACGCACACAGCACATACTAAAGCTGGAAATTACGCGTTGTTACATATTTTGTGTTCCTGACAGAGTCAGGAGTCATGACTCTTTGTGACATTTCCGTGCTCACGGGCGTCAAGACGTGCGTGTACGCATGCGTAAGACTTTTAAAATGCTCAAAATTATTCTTTTTTTTAAAACTAATTACAGCATATGTTAGCATATTATGAAACTTTTCAATCAGCACCGCGCGCGCTTCCTGACGGTCAAAGTACGGCGGATCACCGAATTCGTCCTCAGTGACGAGTTCAAATCTAGTTTTTATTCTACCTTTCCTTCCATTTCTGTTCGCACGATATCTCAAAATTGCCACGAGTTACGTA
>NW_022738535.1:0-1032 GCF_011630105.1 Anneissia japonica
TACTACTAGGCTAGGCTTAGGAGGTTTCAGGGGTAGCTAAGGCCTAGGCCTGGCTTCTACTATTAAAATAGTTTATTCTCGCTTGATGTCACCAAATCTAGCAAAACTGCTATCCTTTTCATTTGCTATAGGGCCTCAGGCTACAGAATATTAATCACAGCTTATCAACAACACCCACGAACGAACGAATCTTCGATCGTTGCTAAAACAAACACTCGTTACTCTTGCAGCAGCAGTACACTGAATGACGTCACACATGTATCGGCGTTTCTATTGGCTAATCATGACGTAATATCATTTACCGTACCTTTAGCAATCGGAAGTTCTGATACGGTACCGTATCTCTAGCCACGGCGATGATTTTTTTCTGTACAGTGTGGTTTTTTTTGTTTTCTTTGTTTTTTTTTTGGAAAGGTGAAGTTAACATGTATAATTAAGAGTATTCATATGACCTTATTATTATATTGCTGTTGTATTATGTATATAATCTATAGGTAAATGTAATGTACTATGTATTTTGAATTAACTGATGATAGTTGGTCATAATATTAATGATACTGTATAACACAACAAATGTAATGATATACTCAAGGGGTAACCCTGAATTGACATACAGTCTTGGTAATACAGTAGCTGTTTGAACCTTGAACCAAAACCCAACCTTGTTTAAACAAAATATTGAGCATTCAGAATACAACATGTGTGTCATAAACAAATTTACTGTATTAGTCACCAACACAAATGGAGTCCAACGAAGTGACAAGGTGATTTTTGGTTTCTACTTTGTAATATTTAGTTAAAGTCATGGAGTGTGTATACAGAACATCCTGTTCAGTTTATGCTTGTCATTATTTTAGGCTTGTCATGCTTTCTGTACAGTACTTTCTAATTCAATTGTGATATCATCATTTTTATTTCCACATAATTGTCCTACCCCTGAGTAAATACTAATCTGATATAGTGTTCTGGTTTGGCTGCGGCTCATGTGCAAAATTTCAAGCAAATTTATTATTTACACTGCAAAGAATATTT
>NW_022738536.1:0-1853 GCF_011630105.1 Anneissia japonica
AAAAAAAAAAAAAAAAAAATCCTTGGAATCATATTATGACAAAACAAAGTGCTTTCAAGTTAAATACAATGTTGACAAGAATAATTACTATTAATAAAAAAAAAAAATGACAAATTTAAGTCAACAGCTATTAAACACAAATAAGGAATAATTATAATATAGCTGACAAAATTAGTGTTTAGAGGTACTCAAAGGAGTACTAATATAGTATAGTACATCTTGGCAAAGTGCAATTACCTTTGTTTATTGTAAGTATATGACAAGGGTAAAAACGTTAACTGCTTTTATGAACCTATGCTGAATTTTAAATGATGACCAGGAATATTTTAAGATTTGAAGCTCCACTTTAAACAAAAATTTTCTGTGGTATGATCACACACGGAATGATCAATGCCAAAGTTCTATAAATCCAAGAGAATATTACCAGGCCATTGTCTGGAGAAAGTAAACAGTTTGCTACTAAAATGTGATAGATTAATTATTTCTGCTGTGAATGTTCCAATAAGTGCTGAATCACTTATACAATTTCTTTTGAGGTTTTGGTGCGGCAATTACTCGAGAGTAGCACTTATTACAAATTACTCTGTATTGCTAAAATTGTACACTGTATTGTACTATAGACCTACAGTATCTCAGGCTTAACCTATCTACTTTTATCTGAGGAGCATTGTGTGCTCGAAAGCTAGGATTATAGTCTTTGAAAAGCAGTGGTTCCCAACCTTTTTGCATTTGCCACCAATAGGATAAGATTATACACAGAAGGATGATTCGCCCCAAAGTAGACTAGTCCCTTATCATTTTCCTCTCATTCTGGACAGCACCAACAAGAAGTTAATTTAGAGACGATGAAAAACAAGAAGAAATCAAGTATGGGAAGCCAATTAAATTTGGTATGGCATGCAGTAAGCTTAATAAAAGGCGAGTAACCCAAGTTAGGGCCTAGAACCCAGGCTTGCCACAAAGAACATCACTCACAGCTATTTCATTATTGATAAGGTTCCTCCTAAATTTTAGCAGTAGAATGTTTCTTCACTAGCTGACTTATTTTTGTGGACCCCTGCAGACCCTTTTAACTTAGCAGACAATAGTTATTTTTTGTGGACTCCACCCAGGATGGGAACCGCAACTATAAAGTACTATAATCCTACAGTTGTTTATCAATATATTATTGTTGTTTTTAAACAACAAATTACACAAATCAATGGTGATGTTGGTAGTCTATGAGTGGATACTTACCTGGATAAACCGACATATTGCCTATTCTTTCTCATACATGAGAACATCCTTCGAAAAATAATAGAACGGTTGACTCCTGGCACTAAGCTCAAGAGGCCCCGCCATCATGCAACTTCCTCATTCTTTATCGAGTCACAAAAGTGAACACCTCAGAAGGATTTTCGATTGTGGTTTTAACGATCTTTTTTGGATTGATATTACTTTATTTCAATTGTTCCTTTTGTTCTTCATCCATAAATATAATATTCACAATTGAAAAATATATTTCAGATAGCATGCTGGCATACTATATGAATACTCTTCATTTACCGGTATACTCAATTCTGTGATTACAAGGCCATCCATAGAAACAAATTAATATTAAAATATAAGATTGCAAAAAAATTATTCAGTATATTACATCAAGCATAATTGGTATTCATTGGACTATTCTTCCTCTCTCTTCACAGGTTCTATATCCAGGTTCCCTCCACCCACTCAATTTATAAAAAATTCAAGATTTAAACTAATATAATGAGCAGTTTCGAGGATCTGAAAGCTATGACAATGATCAATGAAACACAATCAATATTCATTTTTTTTTTCAAATGTTACACTGGCCTGGGACACAATTAATT
>NW_022738537.1:0-1802 GCF_011630105.1 Anneissia japonica
GCCAAAACTAAACTTTAGAGGCAAGCCTCAATAAATAAGCCAAATGATTTATCCAGAATAAATTATAATTATATATATATATAATCATATACATGTAATTATATATATATAATTATATATACAGTATATATATATGTATATTTATATATATATATATATATATATAATAGTATTGCAAGAAATTTATTGAAACGAATACCTATACCCCAGTACTCTTTGTCAACGCTGACATAAAATGAAAATATTGAGAAAGTTTCTTGGTATTATTTACAAATTTATTAACAATAGTTAATTCAAAAGCAAGTCATCAAACTATAAAGGATTAATGATATATGTACAGATAAACAGTGATAAGGAGAACAATGAATGATAAAGTGGTGGATTATTAAAGCCTTAGTATAGTTTGAATTAGCTGATGAATTAGGCTAAACATAGGGAAATAATTAAAACCAATAAGAACAGGAAGCGGTGATAACAAAATTAATTGAAATTATACTAAGCATTAAATTAAGCAAATAAATATGGGCCTATAAAAAATATAAATAATGAAAGGCAAATATATAATAGTAAAAAAAATATATATATATATAATATGTTGTATAAGGTATATAATTTGCTTCTTGAGAAAATGATAATAATAAGCTCTACAATAGTATAATCTAGAACAATAATAACTATAATAATATATAATAATTAAAAAATATATAGAATTTGTAAATAATAGTAATAAAATTGTAATTCAATGTGACCGAAAACTAAGAGTTTATTCTTAATGAAATGTACTGATGAATTTAATTGTTTCTGTTATATAAAAATATTGAAAAGCTCATTTGAAAGGATCAGTATATTTTTAGCTTCCAACGAGATACAGATGAAAAAGATTTACTGGACAATTTTTAATACAAAACGTTGCATACCTTCTAATTAGGATACAAATGTTGTATTTCAGCCTTTAAAACATTGATTTGTTGAATATTTTAATGTCGGGTTTCAAGAGGTTAAATATGCAAATTAGGCAATTCAAATTTCAAATGTGTACTGTTCAAGTACCGCTTGACTGTTAGTACCTCATTAAGCTAATTGGTCTGAACACCATCGGATCCCATGAATTAAAGTTATTTGCTTATTAACTAAAAATAACTGATATAATGTTTTTTTTTCTTCCGCAAGTTTACTGTACAGTAATCGGTCTTAGGATTTTAGTAAACAAAACGTGTAAATATGACAGTTCTATGCTCAATTGAATAAAGGCCTAGAGTTAAGTTGTTGATCCATTTTTATGAATAACTGGATAAACCGTAACAGACTATTGCCATTATTAATAATTGAAACCTCTATTTCAGGGCATAACATCTTCAAGTGGTCACATATTATATATAATGCACTTTTGGAAGTCTGTTCCAGTCATCGATCACTAATTTCGACTGAAGGAATTAATTCTTTCTGATATCTAGATTTGGCCTAGTAGTGAGTAAAGTGTTCCTGCACATTTGGTTCTTCTGAACATTGTAGTATACGTGGGATCAATTTTATCTGCTGTTAAAGATATATTTTCCCACTCAAAATACAAAAAAAAATCATAAAAACATCATTTAATACATGTTTACCCATTGTTTTACTGCGAAAATTGATAGAAGCCCTTCTAGTCACTGGAAGTGTTTCATTATTTTTATTATCATTATCCAGTATAAAAATCAGGATAACATTTTTTTTAATTCAATTTCTAGTTAATAATTGGATCTAGACGGTATAAGATAAATAATATAGTAATTACTATATCGTAGACAAAGAGATCAGAAAGT
>NW_022738538.1:0-740 GCF_011630105.1 Anneissia japonica
CAAGTTTATGAACAAAATCCTTACCTTCACCGGGAAGACTCAACCCGAGTAATCATTAAGGACCTTCCTCTGTCGGTGGCAGACGACGAAATCAGGAAATCTCTAATACGTTTTAATTGCAAAATAATAGGAAATATTCAACGCATGAAATTAAGAGTTGATGGGCATCTGACAAACTGTTTAAATGGTGACCGGCTTGCATTTGTAGAAACGCTCAATACTGCACTACCAAGGTTCATTAGTGTAAGTGGATTTAAAGGAAGATTCTTTCACAACGGTCAAAAAGATGAGAGAGCGAAATGTTCCAAATGCCTAAAGCAAGGGCACAGTGGAAATGAATGTACAAATGAGCTTGTATGCCATATCTGTGGTATACAAGGGTACAAAAAAGACCAATGTAGTGCGGTTAAACTACTGCATGATACGTCTGGAGAACGTCTAATTCAAGAGGTATGGACAAGAGTGGTAGAACAGAATGAAAAAGACACAGACACCGACAACAGTGAAGATGAAAGTGTTGACTCAGGTAGCACAAGTGATGCTGAGAATGAGAAGGAAATCGAAGAGCGAAGTGAAACAGCAGATACCAAAAAGAAAAAGGGAAAGATTACAGATTTCATAAGGTCGTTACCAAACGAACAATCAAAATCGAAAAAGAACTCTACAGATAAAAAAATAGAAGAAGAAGCAGCGAACGTTGTCTCTCCAACCCAGCCTGGAACCAAGAGAAGAAGAAAATC
>NW_022738539.1:0-658 GCF_011630105.1 Anneissia japonica
TTCAAAGAAAAATATTTTTTTAATGAGCTAAAAATGCTGGAATAGGCCTATCTTGTTGGACGGTAGGTGATCCGACAGTGTTATGCGATTGTTTTGCTCTTCAATAGATTTTAAAATGGGCTTTGTTGAATTTTTGTGAGTTTTCTACTTTTTAGGCATAAACACATTATTGGTTAAAAAAAAACTTTTCCTACCGACCTGCCCATTTTTTGGATTTTCCCAAAATGTGGCCAACATAAGAATTTTATTGTTTTTGGCCTAAGAATAAAAATGTAACATGAGACTTAAATTTTGTCATCAGTATATCCATAAAGATATTCTTTTGTAAAAGTTTTTTTTCCGAATAAGACATTAATACATAAACATTACAATACCAATATCAAAAGCAGTAATATTATTATTGGTTTAAAATTTAAAATAATTGTTAAAACACAACTTAGCAGCATTATGGGCTGAGTTGTTGCATACAGTAGGTCGAGATTGACAAGGGCTGAGTTAGTTATGGGCTGAGGCGGTTATGGGCCAAGTTGGTTTCATTTAATTTCATTTCATTTATTTCGCCTTTTCTTTTTTTTTTTTTTATCATAACAATATAGTAAAATATTCAGAAAATTCGAAAAGGTAATCCATGTTTCCCCCAAGAGCCGGCAGGATTACC
>NW_022738540.1:0-4194 GCF_011630105.1 Anneissia japonica
GAAAATCTAAATCCGAAGAACAAATGCGTCTCATGCGCAATGCTTGGCTGTACGGAATGTTTTTTGCGGGGCGTGACAGCTGCTAGGGAGCAGGTACATATGCTTATCCGTGGGTTTACGGAAGAGATCAGTTTTAAGTGCACCATTTTCCATGGTCACGGTGATGTCCAAAAAATCTACACTGCTTGTGGATTTGTTAGCAGTGAATTTGATTGTGGGATGAGCCGAATTAATGTTCAATAGGAACGTATCCAAACTATCTTCACCATGGGACCAGATTTGCCGCAATTTATTTGAAAATGGATGCTCACGAACGTTTTCGACCATAGGTCTTTCTCAAGCTTGAGTGTTAAGTAGTTATTTAAAAAAAAAAATTTAAAACATTGTTGGACTGAAATTTTAAACGTTTTAAATTGGTCAACAGATTAATTTTAACATGCCGTTTTATATCTATGGGTATATTTTTTTAATCTATGTCAGCCTATTCAATTTTAATATGGTCAAAATTTTATAATTATTTTTTAATTGTCGTTTTCTACGCAGTGTTTTAATTCAGTAAAGTATTTATTTGTTACCGTTTGTTATTTTATTTTAAATTATATGTTGTGTGAACGCACCGTCATCGTGTGCCACTGTTTTAAACGTGAAGTTTCAAATAAAGATTATTATTTTTATTATTATTATTATTATTATTATTATTATTATTATTATTATTATTATTATTATTATTATTATTATTATTAATATTATAGAAACAGCTCTGACAACAATAAGAAAGTACTAATAAATATTCATGATTTATTGCCGAATCAGGAAGGCGATACTTTGACTCTATAGCGCCACCAATCGGCACTGCCTCAAACGTCCAGGAAAATAAAAATTGGCGTCCGGCGAGATAACTGGAAATATTAAAAATATGACACAAGGGCTTAAAAAAAAAATTCGTCAATGACCGGTGCCTTATTTTTAAATTACATAATAACCTAACCCAGTTAGTTAGAGCTGGAAAATAATCATTAAAACGAGAATTTGGATTTGTATTATGAATTTTGCTAGCCGACGTGGGACCAACTTCAATAAAAAAAAATCGTTAAAACAATTTGCAATCACAATTGGGTCATTTGACATTGCACCATTACAATTACTAACAGGGGATTTTGGAGTTTTACTCTCATTGAGTAGTGAATTAATAATATTCCATGTCCTTTTATATCACTTGTACTTTGTTGAAATTTATTATTAAAATAATCAGATTTGGAACTTCGAATAACCTTAGTTAGGGTATTTCTAAAACTTTTATTTCTCATTTTTAGCGGTTAGATTGTTTAATAATCTGGTATATAGTGTGTTTATGCATAACGGAATTTAATAAACCATTAGTAATCCGTGGTTCTAGTTTTGTATTTTTGTTAGATTTATGCTGAAGAGGAAAGCAATGGTTATATGCAGTTTTTAAGGATGCTACAAAATTGTTGTAAGCAGTATTTGGATCATCAGATTGACATTCTCCCAATTACTTTCCTGAATACGATCTATTAACAAATTAGTATTCCGTTGATTTATATTTCTAAAAGGAGAGCGATTGATGTTAGAAGCTTTATGGGTAGAGATAAATGAAATATTAAGGACAGGAAGATGATCAGTAACATCACAAAAAAGATTGCCACTTAAATTAGAATGTGTAGTCTGGTTAGTGTGAATGTGATCAAGAAGAGAAGTAGGGGATATTACTACTGTTACATGTACTACTGTAATATTACATGTCACTACTGTTACATGTACTACTGTAACATTACATGTTACTACTGTTACAGTTGTTCAGTGTACCGTTATCTGTGGAAGGAAAGAGTTACTAAATAGACAATTTGCAAAATTTTGCACTTGTATAAGAGTATTCTGAAAGACTGACATTAAAATCACCTAGAAGATAGACCGTCTTACGCTAATTATTAATTACTACTGTTACATGTACTACTGTAACATTACATGTTACTACTGTTACAGTTGTTCAGTGTACCGGTATTTGTGGAAGGAAAGAGTTACTAAATAGACAATTTGCAAAATTTTGCACTTGTATAAGAGTATCCTGAAAGACTGACATTAAAATCACCTAGAAGATAGACCGTCTTACGCTCATTATTAAATTTTTCAAGAATAACACCCATGGATTCCATAAAATTGTTAAGCGCTGATCGACCTGCTCTGTAGATAATACCAACGACGATGTTACGTTGATTTGATTGTTCAATTTCAATAAATAATGAACCACATACCGATTCATTGGTGTTAATGTCTGTTCTGCCTTTTATTTTTTGAGACAATTAATGAGTAGTTAAGAATTTCAATTAAAGGAAAATTAGATTCAAGCCAGGTATCTGTAACAGCTATAACATCAAATGAGAAATTTAATCATTAAGAAGAATACAAATTGAATAAAAATTAAAATTCAAAACTTTGGGAATTGAAATCAATCATATATAAAAAATAACTTTTACTCTAATCAATATCAATTACCAAATCACAAAATTAATAAATATTTTAATACTTGATAGGCCTATATATATATTGAAATATTGTGACTATCACTTAAATGAAATTGAATATCAGGATCAAGATCTGCATTAAAACTACAATAATTGGAGAACGGATTAAAAATGTTTTATCATAATTTAATTGGTTAGTATTATATTGACTGTTTGACAAAATGGGAGACATCACAAATACGGGAACAACAAAGGACTATGATTAGTGTTAAATTGAGTAATCTAGTAGTAATAGTAGTAAACAGAAACGCAGTACATACCAAGATGTCAGAACAGAAAAATAGAAAAGTGAGACAATACATAAAGTTAGGTCTAAAACATTGAAAATATTTAAAAATGATACATCAAATTTAAAAACTACAATATATGTAAAGTTCAATATCACAGATAAATCACAGTCCAAAACTTTAAACGATTAAATCAGCCTTTTTAAAAAAAAAATTGAAAAATTTCACAATAATGTATTTAAGTTTGGTCTAAATGGAAATCGTAACAGCAGAGCGGCACAACATAAACGTTATAGTGCAAATAACAGACATAGGCAAGCATAGGGAAGAAAAGTTCCACGATAGAAATAATGCATGCCCAATGCTCTAGGATCGTGAATTTGAGGCTCATGAAAAATTTCTGAAGTGAGAGGATATTATGATGGCTTGTATATATTCACATGTTCCGTTTATTTCTAATTTTTAGCACAGAAATGTAAAATAATGTGTTTATAATGTGTTAATGTGTTGGTGTTTATTTTTTTATTTTCGAGAAGTAGTAGGTTGAAATATTTTGATGAGTTCATTTGACATTTAAGTGTGTAGACCCAATCTTGTAGGTACGTAAACAATTACATTTATCTAGAAATGAAACATTAAACAAACAAAAGACGAAAGGAATATCTGCAACACTGCATTGACATAGGCACCGGAAGGAAAGCAAAGACGAAGAAGACCAAAAGCAACATGGAGACGAATGGTGGAAGAGAAAGAAATAATTGACGAAGGATATCATGGTTGAGTGTGGGGAGGGTGGAGCAGCTAGAGTTGCAGCAGCCAACAGGGATAGATGGAGACAATCTGTTCAGGCCTATGCGACACATGACGCGAAGAAGTTAATTAAGGTAAGAAATGAAACATTAACCTGTAAAAATTGTAAGGAAATTTGCAGAACACTTTAATTATAATTTTATTAGAATGAAACTATTGTTGGATTGTGCTTTTTGACGTGCAGCTGTTTGTTTCTCAGTGTAAATAACAATAGGCCCCTATGACGATGAAAATGTTTTTTATAGTGCTTTTTAATAAGCATAATCCTACGATAATTGGAAGGTTCTCAATATTAAAAATACAATGAGCAAGTTGCTTCCGTCTGAATCGATCCATATTAAAAGAAGGACAATGAGTTGATTGTGTTCATTTTCTCATGACTATACCTATATGCAGATAATTCATATTGTTACATCGTCTTAGTAGGCAGCATTTTATTTTTACTAAATTAAAAATTGTACAGTACAGTCAACTAATTCCATCTGTCTTATTGGTTACTATATTAAATATTTTTAATAGCAGAATATTCATGAAAAAATATTGAATTAAAATTGGGTGGCCAAGCTTGATGACCTAAAATATAGGATCACCATAATAGGAGGGAGGGGGGGGGG
>NW_022738540.1:4202-13132 GCF_011630105.1 Anneissia japonica
AATTTTAAGTTAAGTTATTGTATGTATTAGTTTAATTAAATTAATAATAATTAAATAATTTTCTGTTTATAATATAAAAATATATATTTTATAATGTTGAATGTATGGGTAAATGTATATCAATGTATATCTCTTTTTTATACCTTTTTATGTAGTATTTTGTATTTATTAATGTGCAACTTTTCACATCTCTTTTTTTTGTTCGTTACGTTGTTGAAGGGGGATGGAGGTGTTTGAAACCTGTTCATCTATTCCCCTTTCGCTGTTTTTTTCTGTATTGTTTTTCTGTTACATTTGCTCGTTGTGTGTGCAGTGATGAAGATTAGTAAATAAATTTAAAAGAAAAGAGAAGCACTTAGTAAAATATATTTTTCGTATACAATCTTTGGACGTTTGCGGTCCCCTGTCCAGGTCCACAATTATATCTTGCACTGGGCCCATCATCATCTACCTACGCCGCTGGTGCGTTTTGTACTGTACATGCGTGATCAACGCAATATTCAGTGAAAAGTTTCCGTTATTTATTGATAAAGCAACATTATTAGTAATTGAATTTACGTACTTTTAATATGATGAGCTATTTTCTTAATCTACATCTTAATAGTTAACTAAATATACACGTCAGAATCGGATGACATGGCATTGAACTCGAGGGAGAACCTGTTCAAAACTCTATCCACATCAACACTTAGTGATACGCATCTTTGTATATATTATATAAGCCATCTTGTAGGTAACAATTCATCAAAACTAATACCTACAAGATGGAGTCTGTTTTATATATATTCAAAGATGCGTATCATTAGATGTTGATAGAGATTTGAACTGGTTATTTAAATTTACATATATTATTTGTAATAATGTATTAAATTAAAGGTATCGAATAAATTAAATTTAAATTTTTAGACACGGGTCATGCTGAGTCGTGTCCGACACCATAAGTAGTAATAAATGTATCCACCCTTTAACAATTTGCGCACCACCCTTTAATTTGTGTGGGCAACATCTATGAAATTCCACCCCTGTTTGAAAAAATCCCGGCAAGAGGGCTGATATTATCCTGTCTCTTATACACATCTAGATGTGTATTGGAGTCAGCGTGTAGCCCTATGGGTGTATGCATGTGTGTATGTATGTTGTATATATGTATGTGTACAGTATATTTATGCATGTATATCCATGTGTATAATTTGTGCATACGTTTACTTATCGACTTTTTCTTGATTAATTTGTTTTTACCTTTTATATTTTCATTAGTTTTGTTTAGATTACTTTTGTATTAATTAAGATGTTTGAAGCATCACCTGTTGAGTGTCACCGATATAAAATGGTGTTTTTCAATAAATTATTATTATAAGCCTATTCAAGAGAAACTGAACACAACAACTCACTGAATTTCTTTCAATATTGATCGTTTCGGACTGAAGTAACATGCTCTTTGAAATGTAATATCGAGAAGCTTCCAGTTACTGCTTAAATTAAAAAGCACTATAAAAAAAATTTAATCGTAATATGGTCCTAATACTCTAATACATTGAGAAACAAACAGCTGCATGTTGCTCGTTTAGTAATTACTCAGACCCATACGTTAAAAAGCATGATCAAATATATTTTCATGGTAATAAAACTAGTGTTCCGAAAATTTCCTTAGATTTTTTCAAGGTTAATGTTTAATTTCTAAGTTAATATACTTGTTTACCGTACCTACAATATTCGTTCTAACCACTTAAATGTCAAATAAACTCATCCAGATATTTGGGCATACACACGCTTCTCAAAAATAGAAGTACACATCAACACATTATTCAATAAATTGTAAGTTTTTAGAAACAAAGGGAACATGTATAATGTGAATCCATACAAGTCACCATCAATATTATGTCACTACTTAAAATTCCCATCTTCAGCCTTAACTTCACAATCCGAGAGCAATGAGCAGGATGATGCCAGCTTTTATTTCTGTATCATCATCGGTTGGGGAACTTTGTAAAATGAGATCTCTTAGCCGTTTTTGGTCGGATTGATTAATTCATAAGAAATCAGACAGTGAACACATTCCTAATATCTCGCGGTCAAAATAATTTAAACTCGTGGTCGTCTGTTTTTGAACTGTACAGTTAATGTGACCTTGACGGAAATCGACTGTGTTTGTTAACCTACTGTGCCCGAAAACCGATTGTGCTTGACGGAAATCGACTGTGTTTGTTAACCTACTGTGCCCGAAAACCGAGTTGACTTGACAATTGACTCTGTTTGAAATTTTACCTTTCAGCACTCTACATAAAACCTGGATGCGAAAACGTATGTATGGTGCTCTTTTAGCGTTCCATATAAAACCACATCGTAAACCCTTACCCACTAATATGTTAAACGTCGCGATTACTTTTGATAAATTAGAGCAATTATTCATGACCACTTAACGAAGGTAAGCCTAAACACAGACGGAAATACGAATTCTACTTAAATTTAATATTTCGTTAATTTTATTGCAAGGACAATTTAGTCAGTTAGTTACTACGTCAGTTATTACGGTATATTTAAGCTTTAAAACTACTTTTATATAAATCAGTAATTAATGGTATATATCCACGGTGTGTGCACAATTGCACATCAGTAGCACAAAAGAAATACGTTGAAGTGTAAAATTAGGCTAATTTTCTGTGATACCTCATGTTTTGCAATCTTAACAGTATAGTGTTGTCTATTACCGTATACTGTTAAATTGTGCCACTGGATTGCCAATCTAGTCTCCAATCAGGTGTTTTTTGGTGCGTTTTGACTTGGCAGCCTAAATAAATATATGGAAACATTCTTTCCTCTTTGTGTCCCATACTCAGTAAGTGCATTTCAACACGGTATAACCTTATTATTAATATAGGGGTTTTTTTTCATTGACCTAACCAATCAATCTAATTTTTTTTCTCAAAATGTTGTTGATAGGAAAATGAGTAAAAAATATATGAATTGTGAAATTAATAGGATATTAACAAAGAACCCTTATTTTTTTTTATTAATTTTGATTGATTTTTTTTATCTTATGCCTTATTAAATGCAATAGATTAGCCTAATCTTTTTAATTTCCCAACTTCTTCAATAGTGCATCCACCTATAGGGTGGAAATTATATATTTATCAGATCTTATTTTGTTAAGTTCTACATAACGACATTCAGTGTATTACCTTCATCATTTTTTAATTATATTTGTAGTTTTGAAAATGATTTTTAGAGTATTAGATTTAATTTCCGATTTCGTTTATCTCGTACAAAGCAAAAAGATAAGCACAAGAAAGAGGGTGGTGGAGGCAAACAAAAGTGAGAGAGGGATTCCAGAGAGTGATCTAAATCCTTATCTAAGTTGGTCTCCCAAAACACTGTGTCCAAAAGTACAATTCACAAAAAAGTCAATAAAATTGTTTACATTTATACATTTTTTTTATAAATAAAAAAACATTTATCATAAAAAGTATGGAATTTAAATATACTATGAAAATGTATCTAAAACGGTATAAATTCTATGTGGAAGTTTCACCTTACCAGCCAGTGTTGGCAAAAGTAACAGGGGGGGGGGGGGGGTATTAAATTAAGTCGGAGGAGATCTTACTTAAACACTTGTTAGAGTTTAATTTTCTGTTTGTGTTAAATTCTGTATACAAAATAAATAAAGATCAAGAAATGACTAGTCCAATTAATGTTGCTTAGATTTTTTTCTGTTTTATATTACCGTACCTGTAGAAATGGCATTCTCAGATTTTTTTTTCCTTTTGTTTTCCCAATTTATTTTTTAACATTTAGGCCCTAATGAAATTTCCGATTTCATTAGGGCTTTTTTTTGGTCTTGCTGTTGTTATTTGCATTTTTATATTATGTTTCCTTTCCAAAATTTTATTTTATTCAAAAAAAAAATTATTATTGTATTTATATATGAGAGTTTATATGTATTTTGGCGTTATATATATGTTTTTGTTCAGGGCATTTTCCCTTAGTTTGGACCTCGAGTCTGTGAAACCTGTCCTTTAGCTATTTTTTTTTTTATCTGTGTCTGATGTTTTTGTGAGTCGCAATAAATTGAATTAAAAAAGTTATATCAATTTTAAATTTAATCACTTCCCCAAATAAAATGATCGTATAAAATAAATAAATAAATAAAAAATAGGAAGGAGGAGGGAGAAGTTATTTTTAAAAGAAGAGTTTTAGCAGTATTTATCCAATTTTCACATATTCATTATACAAATCTTTACTGGTGTTGGTCGGTTTGAGTTTCAGGGGGTGGAGGGTATCACTCTAACCATAAGAACTTTATTAGTGGAGACTGAGAAAATTGCTTTATCGTATTTTTTGACTTTGTTTAGATCATTGTTTTTTCTTTGATTGTCATGTAAATGTATACTTTGGAAATTCTGAATTAAAAAAAATAAATGTAATTATGCTACGTTTTCATGAAATTATGTGTAGCAATAGTGCTACATGCTACGGTGTTCAAATATCTTGACCTAAGGATGGTGTTTTTTGTATCTCATCGGCGTCCACACTATTAATTTATAGGCTTATCCAATTTAGGCCAACATTTGATATAAACGTTTTAAAATATTATTTTTTTAATCCCCCGACGAATCTCTCCTAACTTCACCGACGGCAGGTGGAGCCAAAGCCTCGCAGACTGTGTGTGTGTGTGGGGGGGATGTGTATAAGGGCTTAAGCTATTCTAGCCCCCACACCCCCGTAATACCGCCACTGCTACTGTCAATGTCAGAAGATTTTATGTATCAACAAAGCACACTTAGGTCAGGGTGCTAGATTGAGAATCCTAGAAGTCGAGTGTCATGTAGACAGGCACACGAGAGCGCATAAGCGTTGCGCCAGTGGTCCAAAATCAGCATAATTGCTAGATAATCAAAATTCTCTAAAACCAAGACCAAAACTGCAAGTGGCAATACAATTGGTAACTCCTATTGTGGTTCGGTCAAATAAGTTTTCTTTTTGTGTGAAAAACAATCATGTTGGATAAATGTAGGTTAGTGAAGGTTAATTATGCATTTACTGTGTCCATGCGTAAATTTAATAGTCATATTTGTGTTGAAATTGACCTTAAGATTCGAGCAACCCATATTTGCACTCAAGGCAAATTAATGATGCTACGGAAATATTTTATTTGCAGTGGATATTTGAAGACTACATTTATACGAAATAGGCCTACATGAGATGTTTTATAAGTGCTTTTGGGCTAACTCATTTGTTAAACATCCTGCTCATGGGCTTTCTGTTGTTGGGTGAGGTGTACGTTAAGCAGCATATATTTGCACTAAAGGCAAATTGATGGTAGGATGGAAATATTGTATTTATTCTTATTCTATCTTTATTGTCAAACCCAGACTGCAAAATACGATCCATCGTGTGGTTGGACAGCAACTCAAAAGCGAACCTAACCACTATTGCGTGACCACCCCGGCTTAAAAATACAATGTTTAAAATCTAAAAAAAAAAAAAAAAAATCATGTTTTTACAAGACTTTTTTTTGTAGAAAATATGATTTGAGAATTTGGCGTTGAGCAAGATTCGTAAACTACTTAATTTATTATACAACGTCTTCAGAAATATACATAGGTAAAATGAATTAATTTAAGCATTTTAAAAGATTTTTTTTTATTTTTTCATATATAGTATGCAACACCAGATTTTGTAATTAGCCGTTGATATCAGTACACAATTTTCTTGTAGAACCCCTAGTACAATCCAAGTATAATTGAAAAGTATTATGTATATGACGTTTAAGTGCCCACATAAATGAATGGATAGATTCTAAAATAAGTGAGTTTTTAAATTCGTGGGTAATTTTTCCGAAAGTCTCGGAAATTGATGGATAACAGAATATTGGAGGCAATTGGTTCTGGCATATTGATGCATGAATCGAAGGTTTTCAGGGTGACGTTTATTAACAAAGGTAAAATTACGTACACAACAGTCAATAAGACACTTACAAATACATGTAATTGAAATAAAGTCCCTTCTTAAAGAAAGTGTAGGCCATAGGAGTGCAAGGCGCGCTTCATAGGGCATAATCCACTGGCTTTGCTTTAGAACAAGACGCGTTGCTCTGTGCTGCAACACTTCAATGCGGTCTATATTTTTTGGTGTGTGGAAACCAGGAGGGAACATATTTCATGATCATGACATATTACATAACACATTTCATGATCGGTAGAACAAGTGCCCTTTCAAGAGCAAAATTGGCAGCGAAGAAGTAAACGATTGAAGAGGAAGGTAAGGCATGTGGTGAACCTGTCTCTTATACACATCTAGATGTGTATAAGAGACAGGTGTATTACCTTCATCATTTTTCCATTGTGGTTCCTGAAACACAAACACAAAAAATAGATACAGTATTATAAGTTTAAACTCTTTATAATAAACCACTTGTCTCTGGAAGATAATAATTATTTATCCCACCCCACTGTCCCTATTTGATAATATTGAATACAGATGTAACTTCAATTTCTTTTAAAAGATTGGTATATTATTACTTTCCTAAATTGGATTAGGTAGCAAGTTCCAAGGGCAAATGGTTGTAGACAAAAAAGTGGATTTAAAATTTTTACCCTGTTTATCACTAAAAATTAAAAAAAGAAGCAAATCTTGTGTTATAATTATGTATATTAAATCCCTTCTTTCAAATATTCTGGACCAGTGGCGGCTCTAGGATATACTTTCTAGAGGGGCTAAGCTGTCCGACAGGGGGACTTGAGATCGTAGGCCTGAGCTTGGGGAATTGAAGGGGCTGAGACAGGGTTCCCCTCCAAATGAGATTTTTTAAGAATATCAACCTATGGATGGCCGGAAATGGCACTCTCAGACTGTGATAGACACGTGTTGGCTTGGTGTGGGCCTATTTTTGTATTTGTTATGGTCTGACTGCCCAACGAGCTCTGTCCGACGTGGGTGGGTGGGGCTTGACCTATCAGGTGGGGGACTTAAGCCCCTCTGCCGCCACTGTTCTGGACATGCATCATTCAAAGTTCTAAACACATGATTTAACTTAATTTGGAGATGACAGTGTCATCGGTAAAAGAGTGCACACTGTGACTGAAGACAAAAGGGAAGCGGTTAAGTTGTCGCACAAGCCAGTTTTGAGTAAATGAGCTATATAATATGGGGGCTTAAAACATTGCCTATAAATCTAAAAAAAGTTTATTTTAAGTGCAACATGAGGGACAAGTTTGTCAAATGACGGCGTAATCTGAGAACACGACTTCAATTCTTAGTGGTAGGTTTATTAAGAGCATTCCAGGCATGGGTAAGGTTGTTAAGTTGAGTGGCACATGAGTGTGAAGGGGGAAAAAACCATGTTGAGCATCAGAGTAAATTATTAGAAATAACAAAATAAAAGATTTTTTTAATGAGGTTAAGGTAATAGGTCTGTAATTAGAAATAAGCGACCTATCTCCAGAATTGTAGACAGGTGTTATGTGAGCGATCTTCCATGCATAGGAAAGAATCCTTTCATTTAAAGACAAGGTAAAAAGTTTGGGAAAATGGGATGAGAAAAGAGATGGGAAATGAATTCAGAGGCAGATTTAAGAATTAGGGGTGAATGGAGTCAGCCTGCAGATTTATTAGGAGAGATATACCTTTTAAACAGATTCAATGCCAAAGTCAACATTACAGAGAGCTTGAATTGGAACATTGCAAGGAACAGGGTCAGTTAGGTGTTATGATCACTTCTGGTACTAAGGTTTCTATCTTCATCAATTGTATGCTGGCATAATTAATATTCATGTAATCAATTGTGCTTTTTTGTTAACCTCTGCACCACCGTGCCCTCACAAAATATAGTGCAATTTAAGGTTGTCATATTTGAAGTATCTCTGAAGTTTAGTAGGCCTTTACCATTGTTGTTAGTATCAAGGTCACCATTACTTATTTCTTGACCAATGTGACCATTAAACCCCCCCCCGGTCGGGGAGAGCTTTCCCCCTCCCCCGTTGGGAAGAAAAAGCACAATTCGTCGGGGAGACTCTAAAGTCGATTAAATAAGCCTTTGAAATCCCTAATTGTTAAAATTTTCGGGGGCTTGCCCCCCCCCCCCCCGGGGCCACTTTCGGAACATTTTAATCGAAGCTCGACCACGCTCACATTGCTTTCGTCGAGTAAATCTGACCCCTCGTGAGGATTGTGAGTGGTCACGCTGGTCGTCCCGTCGGGCAAACCCTGGCGCCACCCCTGGAACTTGCATGTACGTTCCTGTTGAAGCTGGAGTATGCTCGAGTGTTTAGTTTCCTTTACGATATGAAGTATTATCATTACGATAGTTGCGTCCAGAGTATGGTGTTTCATTGTACTAGGTTCTTCGATGTTGCTGACGTCTTGTATGCCTATGTACGCCGCCTGTGCGTGCAAGTAGGTACCTGTGAATTCATCAGGGCGCTCCCTGGTCGGTCAGTGGATAGGGTGCGTTCAGTAACGTACATACGATTGCAATATTCTGTGAAATGTCCGTTTTTTATGAATGGTGTTTGATAAAACAACATTTATCAATTGCATTTACGTGAATTTCTTATGAAACACGTTTTTTATACTGAATTTTGGCTTGGTATTAAAATGAAATTTTAGTTCTCCCTAGTAAAATGAACACTATCGTCGGACATTGGTAAAAATATCATTTATGGTTTAAGGACAAGTAAGTGAGAAAAGAAAATGATATATCCCCACTAACTCATTGATTTGCACATTGCATCATTACCCAGAATCTTCACAGGATCATGACCCTATTTTCTCTCCTAATATTGGAGAGTGATTTTTTGGGAGAACAGCTGTTCCTGCGAATTACCGTATATTACACGTGATGGACTGCGGTCGGAACAACAGTGTTGTTGCTGTCTCTTATACACATCTAGATGTGTATAAGAGACAGAGAACAGTCAATAAGACACTTACAA
>NW_022738540.1:14521-17744 GCF_011630105.1 Anneissia japonica
TATGGTTTTATATTTATATAGCGCCTTCCACGATCGAAACCGTCTCATGATTATATATATAATCATGAAAGGAAGGTAAATACAGTGTTAGCATAAAGGACACAATAATACATCGTGTAGCATAGTTACTTACAGAATGTAGTCCTGTAAGTAAATGAATAAAGAAATTGTGTTACAAAATACCTCTTGCGGGACTCGAACCTGTGACATCTCGCTGTCAAGGCGAGCGTCATAACCATTAGACCACGTAGGCTTCATGGTTGAACAGATTCAAATACCACCAGATACACCCTATTACACAATAATTACGGCTAGAAACAGATAGTTTAGTGTCTAAAAACGATTATTGGCCCATGTTAAAGAACATACTTTACTTGATTCGTTCCAATCTGCTTACAAAAAGCACATCATAGCACTTAGAGTAAGCAACGACATCCTACGTGCAATGGATGATGGCAAACTTACTGCTTTAGTTCTATTAGATTTAAGTGCAGCTTTCGACACTGTTGACCATAACGTTTTGCTTCGTAGATTAAGTAAGCACATTGGAGTCGAAGGTCGTGCACTCGAATGGTTTCGATCTTATCTGACAAACAGACGTCATCATGTATGTATATGGGACGCTTTCTCCCAGGAAAGTTCCTTCAATTTTTCTGTTCCTAATGGTTCACAATTTATATCCTACCTATTCAGGATATAATTTGCAAATATAACTTTTCCTACCATGTTTATGCTGACGATACTCATATTTACCTCCATGACGCAACTTAACCGCTCTCTATAGAATCGCTCGAAAATTGCATTTCTGAGTTACGTGTTTGGATGAAGCAAAATTTTCTAAAATTGAATGATGACAAAACTGAATACATACTGCTTGGGTCACGCCAACTGTTGAAAAAACTTACACTGAGTAATTTAGCTTTTTGGGAAACCCTAATAGGCTCTGCTGCGCAGGTGAGAAATCTTGGTGTTACTATTGATGCTAATATGACAATGAGTAGACATATTTCAAATATCATTTCAACATCTTCATTCTATTTATGTAACATTAGAAGCATTAGGAAATACATTGACAATGCAGCTGCTGAACAACTTGTTAACTCATTTGTTACTTCACGCCCTGACATGGGTAACTCGCACTTGTATGGACATCCACATAAAGAAATCCAACGGCTTCAACTCATTTAAAATGCTGCTGCACGTGTAGCTACCAAGTCATCCAAGAACTCACATATAACAAATACTCTGAAATCATTACATTGCCTCCCGGTACAACACCTCAATGTTTTTAAGATATTTTAAATAGTTTTTAAATGTATAAATCAGGGGCGGATACAGGATTTAGCAAAAGTAAAGATGGACGACCAGCCATGGTACGAAGCACCGAGGGCAGGCGGCTGATCCAGCCTGCCAGAAAAGGGGGGTGGGGCCCAATCTGCGCGCAATCTGCGAGCTAAGCGAGCAGTCTTAGGCTGGGGGTGAGGGGGCCGCCTAGGACCCCTGGCAGGGTCGAGAGGTAGAGCCCCTGGTGGGGGTGCAAGGGAAGCCCAGCACATTTGAGGAATATGAGGTTGTATTGAGTCGATTTTGACTATCTAGCATGGTAGTTTTCAGTAACAAATAAATAAAAAAAAAAATAGGTGTATGTCTTTTAAAAGAAATTTTAATATACAGGGTACCTGCAATATGCAACTATGACATGTGTCATTATTAATTAGTAATAATTCATCTACTCACAGCTATGGGTTTTAGTGCCTCTCGAACATCTCAAACATAATCAAAGGCTCATAAATGTACACCATTTCAAAAGAGAAATCTCACTTCTAGAAAACATGATGAAGTTTCTCAGCAACATTGAGTATAAAAATCCAAAAATCAGTAAAAAAAGAAACTAATATCCAAAATCCGTTAAAAAGGTCCTCAAACATCAAAACTTGCCACTGTATATTAACATTGAATAAATTACAAGTGTTCTATTTCTCACAAAGTGGATTTATGAATAGCACTCTCCTATGGTGTTTTTGGAAGGAAAAGAAGACTTAAACACTGTGGGTATATTTTTTTCTTTGCAAAACATATGGGGTGGGGGTGGCGTACGTCCCTTACGCGCCACACCCCCCCACCCCTTAAATCCGCCACAGGAAATAGGCCTAGGCCTAGGTTTAGGTAGGCCTACTTTGTTTCATGTTAATTAGAGACAACAGGATTATACAGTTTCATACATTATGTCTTGTAAATTACACAATATGATTAAACGAGGTACTGTACTTGAAAACAATAAAGAAGCAAAAATTACACGTCAAAAGTGTCAAATGTTGTCTACACAAAAACTGTACTTTATTAAAAGAGTAAGTCTACTGAAGGGGTGTCGTCAATGGAGATGTTCACACATATCAGTGTACTGTGGTCACTGTGCATGGAGTTGTCTGACAGCACATACCTGCTGACCTCGATAGAGAGTGATTGATGCACAATGGTTTCCATGCTGGTGCATCTGCTCTTAAATTGTCTTTGTAGCTATGCATTGCGCGATGTGACATAGAATCAACCTTTCTATGGAATTGTGTATCCATTCAATTATCTTAAAAAAAAAATTGTTTTTGGTGATATAAGTTGGGGGGGCGTCGCAGGCGCCCCCCCTGTAAATAGTTTGGCTCATGACTATGTTGCTGACATGGTTCGGCCTTATATTACTGGGCGTAACTTGCGCTCTTGTGACAAACTTTTTCTACACCAACCAAAGTCATATCACTCTTACGGTGATCGAGCTTTTAGTATTGCTGCTCCTCGTCTTTGGAATGCTTTGCCTTGCTCCGTCAAACACATTAAATCTTTAAATTTGTTTTAAAAAACTTTAAAATTGCATCTCTTCACCGACGCCGCATAAAGATCCTTGATGTTTCTCTGTTGAATTTATATTACGCAATATTGCTCCTTTTTCATTGCACGGTAGTGGAGCCCTGGGCTTATCCTAGGGTGGAAAGTGCTGATGCTCAACGTACTGCCTTTGAGTATCTGCGCATACTTATATGGGGAGCAACACCGCCTCGATGGGATAATTGGTATGCGGATTCTGCTCGAAATTCTTCTGGAATTCATTTGGATTTTCACCGAGGCGTATAGACTACCTTGATGTTTCTCTGTTGAATTTATATTTTTTACAAAACAAAAATATAATTAAAAAAAAAAACATGATGCCACTTTTCTCTGTCGACGCAATGTT
>NW_022738540.1:17834-22166 GCF_011630105.1 Anneissia japonica
AACTCTGTGTATTTTCGTAGAAAACACTGTCGAACTATGAGGTGGTATATCGGACTGGTAGCCGTAGCAAGGGAATTCGAACTTCGCGCGGAGGTCTCTCTGAGTCAGCGTCGTCTGCTATTAAAGGATAGCGAAAGAAAATTGAGGGCGCGCTACTTCCTTAAGCCGTAACGCATTAGTAGAAACTGCCGTGTGCAGTGCACGGTAGTGGAGCCCTGAGCTTATCCTGGGGTGTAAGGTGCTGATGCTCAACATACTGCTTTTGAGTATCTGCGTGGGGAGCAACATTGCCTCGATGGGATAATTGGTATACGGATTTTGGGAATTATATGGATCTTGTGGTTTAATTGACTATGCGCCTTCAGCACTATTGGTGGAGATGTGCGCTTTATAAATCTATATTATTATTATTATTGTTGTTTCATATAATATAAATAAAGGTAGGCGTAACACTCTTAAATGCTTATATAATAATCATTAAAGGAACGAAAATACAGTGTTAGAATAAAGGACGTAATAATACACGATGTATTATTACGTCAACGAATGTAGTCCTGTAAATAAATGAATAAAGAAATTGTGTAATAAAATGCCTCTGGCGGGATTCGAACCTGCGACCTCTTGCTGTCAAGGCGAGCGTCATAACCATTAGACCACGGAAACTTCATGGTTGAACAGATTCAAATACCACCAGATACACTCCATTACACATAATTACGGCTAGAAACATTATTTTTATTGCTATACATACTGTGTCTAGTCATACGGACATTTTACATTTACAATCCATTAATGTTCACACTTTTTTGACTGCCAAGGCCTATTTAAGAGCTTTTGGCATACGCCGTAGCATTCATCCACGCATAAGCCCTGAAGCTTACTAGGTACACCACTGAACTATGTTTCACCATTCACAAGGGGCGGTCGAGCATGCATAATTATGTGTATCAGTTCACAAAACTGACCTAAAATAGCGCCCTTTATAATTTCTGCCTATAACTGTATGAAAAAATAAATAGAAAACATAATTTCTCAGCCAGTAGGCCACCTAGGCCTACGATACCTGAAATACACGTTACATTTACCTTCCTTGTATGCAGGTCAAACAGTTGATATTTAAAAAGCTGACACTCTAGATGTATTGTTTGATTGGTATTTTAAAATGGAATATTGACTCGTCATCGCGCGTATTTGCAAAATATTTAAAAAAAAAAAAATTGTCGCGATGTACATTCGTCATTCCTGTATAAAATTAAGGCAGTATGGCATGACGTTGAGAGATCACTATAAGAACGCGATGCAGGAGAAGTGGATGTGTACTTACACAATAGCTAGCATACGCAAAACAATTTACTTATCGTAATTAGTTGTAACTTGTTTATCAGTTGATTATGTAATAGAAAACGGCGGTATCGCGGGGTTATAACTTTTGATGTTCGGTTCGAGATGTTTTCATGTAATTTCACTGCTTCCTGTTTTATCAATTGTAAATATTATTTACAGGCTCTTCAAATTTTAAATTACTATCAACAAGTACAATATCAATGACAAATCACAACAACTTTATTTCTTATTCGACCCCTTTCGGGGTATGAGAGAACATTATTTCTCATGTGAACATACAACAAAATAATCGGTCAGCTTACACTGCATGACTAATAAAGTTAACAATAACAATAATAAAGCTAAGTAAAAACAATAATTATTATAGCCAAACAAACACGATATCTTGTGAATAAATTGAGCAAGTTTTGACAGCTGTTTTTTGATCTGGTATTAAATAATTAGTGCACTGTATCTAGTGTAATGATATTTTTTAATACATTCTTAATTAGTGTAGGGCAAACAAATAAATAATGGAATTATTTCCGGTATTATTTTGATTACACAGAGTACAATTTGTAACTTGATCATCACACCAACAAAGATCAGATTCGAGATCACACTTAAAAGGATCTATGATTTTCACACTTTCTATTTGTGTTAACTTCGTGCAGCCATTCCTGTTTTGAGATATCACTCAATCGGAGATTAATATACCTACTATTTGCTATCAACTTTTTATTGAAGTTATCAAAGTTATCATAGTCATAGAGTGTCTTTATTTTACAATCCATTATGACATTTATAAACCCTTGTCGTGTAAAAAGCCTCGATCTGATCTAGTTTTTTGAATCCCCAGACTTCAAAACCATATACTAATTATAGGCAAAACAAGCTGGTCAAACAGTTCACACTGAATGCTTAACAGTAGACTTAATTGTTTAGCTTTAGTTATCACGCTACACATTGCTCTTGTTCAGTATTTTGAACCCTACCATGGAACCCTTGAAAAATTATAATTGTTGTTTTAACTCGTATTGACTGTGAGTTCTGAGTGACTTTCGGACATAATAATTGTATCATCTGCATACAATAGCACATATAGTCTGAGGAACTCTTCTACATCATCATCACTTAAGACATTATTAAATTCATTAGGTAAGTGATCCAAACTTTTATAATAACGACTAACAAAAAAATTCGAAGTCATTAAGATAAATAGCAAATAAAAGCGGAGATAAATTTTTCCTCGGTGCACTCCAACATTACATGAGAAAAATTCGGATATCACACAAATCTGTTTGACACATAACTTCGTGTTAGCAGACAAATTATAAAAGACATTAATGAATTTACCATTTATACCACATAATATTAGTTTACTCTATAAAGATAATCGGTCAACCAGGTCAAACACTAAGTTGTAATCGATAAAAGTGCGATACAACCGCTTATGTTTCTTTAAGTATAATTCAAGTATGGAACGGAGTACAAACATATTATCATTAGTGGAGTAGATGTCCCTAAATCCTACTTGCTCTTCACCAAGTATATCTACACCAACATTATATTCTATTGTTTACACTTTGGACATTTCCGGAATGTCACCCAATCTTACCAACTGACCAATTAGGGTCAGGAATACGAACGTGCTTACAAACACGACGTTGTCCAATAAACGCACGTGTTTTTGCATGTTTCACGTTGTCGTTTTGTTGAACCTTAGCCACAATATTTAAGTGCCGGAGCATAGCATTCTAATCTATGATGTGTTATGTTTTGCAAAATAATTCTATTTTCACGATTATATTAAACAAAATCACATTTTCAATTTACAAAAAAAACTTCAATTAAATCTACATTGAAATACATTCATTCAAACCGTTAGTATGTTGAATAAAATACATATTACTAAGAATAAAATTATCCATTTATCGCTTTAATGCATAAATAAATATAAAAAAGTAGGCCTATAAATTAATAGAAGAGGGCATATGTATATTTTATATTCCCCACAATTAACAAGAAAATTTCAAAATTTCAAATTACAGTACAAATAAATTAGTTTACACCATCGCCAATTAGTGAGGGAGGAAGAGCACAGTGAACAATAGATTTGATTATACAGTTTCCAGCACAAAATCTGCTCACAAAATTGTGTATATATTTTATCCAGTCTTCATAGCATGAAGGGATGTTATTGAATAAAGTTACAGGCTCCAACATAAAATAAATATTAGTAGTTCTTTTTTAATGACCCAAAGGTAATTATGACTAAGTATTTCTGATAGAGCCTCACTATACTAAAGTAATTTATATAGTCATAGAGGAACCGTTTACGCAATAATTATGTCCTAAACATTTAATTTCTGCGGAACACTTTGAAGATGTCCTACATAAAGCGTTAGCTCTGACTAAGAAAGTCCTATACTTTTGCCTAATACCAAAATCATCCAGTACAAATTACAAACACGAACCACTTTATGAGATCCAATAAAAATAATGAACGAATTTGTACTAAAATTACTACACACACAGTTTCATTTAGTCAAGACTTCATCGGTTTTTGAAGAATGATGATTGTTGCAACAAATACAAAGCATGCATTATCTAAGAAATTTAATAAACATTTCTGGAATGATCAAAGTTAGCGACTGACTAATAAGGACAAGGCAGATATACGTATATCCATGAACACGCGTACGATTAAATCTTTCAAATCCTAGCAACAGTATCCAAGGGAAAAGCCAATTTTAACCATTATACTGAAAGGCAACAAAATAGTCATTGTTACTGCAGGTATAATTGTGGCATTCTCCATCGTACTTAAAATACTTGCATCCTAGCGCCCTCATGCATTTCACAGCGCATCTAATGCAACTTCTTTTCGAGTTTTTGGTCGTTACAGAACATTGTGGATTGCGAAGAAAAGACTTGTAATAAGTGGAGCGTCCACCCAACTCTGAGCACACTGGACCTACACAAAACAAATTTACAGTGGTATAGTAA
>NW_022738540.1:22464-24324 GCF_011630105.1 Anneissia japonica
TTTAATTTAAATCTAATTGGTATATTATTTTTATTTACCTGCTGAGCATCCAAGAACCTCAAATCGTAAACTTATATGGCCATGCCAGTCAACTGGATGAATACGGACGAATTGGGCGTAGACAGGGTCAGGGAATATGTTTGTCACGTTAGTGTCTTGATCTGAATTTCCAACAAACCTCTGTAAATATCACATAATCTTATGATTAACATTGCTTTCTCAGCACATTATTCGAATATAACCAGAGGTGTAACTACCTGTGGATCAGCATGCGCTTCGATGAACCGGGGCCTTAAGGTTCAAGGTTCCCATGGTCAGGAGCCCTACCCCATAAAAATGAAATAGTATAAAACAAAATCATCGGACCAACTAAATAAAATATATATATATATATATATGATGATAACAGGCCTTATATAAATATGTATGTTTACTAGTCAGATGGATGAATACGGACAAATTACTCGAAGAAAGGTTCAGAGAAAATGTTTTCCAACAATATTTTATCACATAATCTAAAGGTAAACTTTAAGTTCTAAACACATACAAGATACAAGAAACTTTATTTGTCTTCAAATATATAGAAATTTTTGAATACACGATATTTCCTAAAACATGTAACAGACAACTTGCAAAAAAACAGAATGACAAATATAAAACATTATATACTGTAAAAAAGAAAGCGAAATAGCAGATATAAATGTCAAAATATTATTATTTTATTTTGTTTATTTAATTATTTATTTATTTGTTCGTTCGTTCGTTCGTTCGTTCATTCATTCATTCATTTATTTATTTATTTATTTGTCTGTCTGTCTGTCTGTCTGTCGGTGTGTCGGGCTGTCTGGCTGGCTGTCTGTCTGCCTATCTATCTATCTACCTATCTATTTATTTATTTATTTATTTTCTTGTTAATTTTCAAATTTTAATTTTTTGGATATTATTTTGATATAACATACAAGTGATTACTCTCAATAAAAAAGAAAAAATAATATGTGTAAATATATTTGGAAAGAAACTTTTATTGACACTTACAGTTACTTGACAATCTGTTTTCCTGATTGGTTGAAACAGGTTACCATCGACACTGTGAAAAATCTCATAAGACGTCACCCAGTGTATGAAGTTTTCGTTGTTGCGGCCTTGTGTGATTATTCCATGTACCTTATGCAGTTTGCCGAGGTCAACTTGGATCCACTGATATTGGTCATTGGTTTTTGAACGCCATGCTCCTCTCCCCCCACTATCTTGTTCAATGTTCAGTCGTCCACGATGTGCCCCAACCCGAGATTTATGTTCACTTGATGCGGATAGCTGTTCATCAGGAATAGTCCCATCTTCAACACCAAGAGGATCGATACACAACTCTGAGATAGAATTATTACAATTATAATTATGAAACATTTGCTGACAATTTTCGAAAATTTTATTATTTCAGTAAAAATTGAAAACAAATTGAAAGAAAATGTTATAAGTTAATATATGGTATAATTTGAATTTTATCAAATCTATGTATTATGATTGTTCACATGATACCCTGTTTTCCGTTAACTGCTCCGCATATATTATTCTGAATCTTTATTTTTTTAAATTGATTTTTTGTTTCCAAATTTATACAGGTTTTAGAATTTCTGTGAAAACATTCCATTTTGGACGTTGACGAACTTTGTTCCATTAATACTGTTGTTTATAATTTAAAAGGTGAATCAAAGATTTGTATATTTTATTTGATTATGATTATGAAAAATTTAAAAAATAGGCTAATCTACTAGTACGGTAATTAACAATGAAATATTTTTAAAAATCACAATATTTTTGCTCTATGTTTTTAAATACGGTTTGTTTTGAGCAAATAAGCGC
>NW_022738541.1:0-795 GCF_011630105.1 Anneissia japonica
TGGGGGGGGGGGGCGGCATCGGGTTAAAACTCTTGATGGCGCACACACTCATCGAAGCGTGTACTACTCAATTCAATCAAGGGTCCATGCCATTTAACCTGAAGAAAGTGACCGAAGTGTTTGTTGAAATTGTTGCTAAGGTAAGCAACTAATTGGTTCAACAAAACAGATAATTCTATGCTATATAGCATCTATCGGACAGGTAGAGCACTCCAGCACTACATCATTAAGCCGGGCGCACACTGCACCAGTTTACAGGCCCGTATGCAAGATTTTTATTGGGTGGGTGCGAATTTGTCGATAGTGGACCAAAATGGCGGGGAAGGGAGGCGCCAGCGGCTGCGCCCTGTTGGTGTCAATGGGACGGGTCCAAGAATTCAAAATAGAGGGACCATGGAAGGAATTCACAGATTGGGGGATCTATAACACCTAATTTAAGATTATGGCACCTCTAGCTGGCCGGAAATGGCACTCCCAGACTTAAATTAGAATAACATTTTCTTTGTGTATTAACAAAATATATTTCTTGCTCTGACCTTCGCCGTGGCGAACTGTGCGAAATCTCAATCCACGCCTGCTGTATCAGGACGATTTCCAAACGAGAATAAAGATGATTTTATTGAAACACAGTAGATGAGTTTGTTAGAGGGGAATCATTGACATACAAGCGGGGGGGAAACGAATTAGAGGGGATCTTAGCTGGAAACGGCTTTGATTGGTCAAAGAGGTGTGGTGGATGGTTTTCTTGAACGTGCGAGAGTTAGTCTTGAAATTTCTATCCCGGAAAATGTGGAC
>NW_022738542.1:0-525 GCF_011630105.1 Anneissia japonica
AAAGAACAGTGTTGTTTCGATCGGCCCAACTTTCGGCACCCCTTTGGACATCTTACCTGTTTTTGTTCCCATTGTGGCACCAATTCTGATTAATTCCTTTCCTCCAGACACATATTTTTCGACGTTTTTTTTCTTTTCCTTAATCAACTTCGTTCCTTTTTTTTTGTGAAAAAAAATAAAATAATATTTTTTTTTTTTTTTAGCATCTCATCAACATTAGTAACAGGGAAAGAGGCAATTTCAGTAGTCTGGATCTAGCTATTACTAAATCAACACAAAATAAAAGACCTTATATCACTTGTGAAAAATAGTTCTACCACAATCGCCAAAGGCTATGGCTTATACTAAAGAACTGGTCTACTTGCCTGTCAAAATTACTCGCGTCCAAATTACTTACAGTCTTCCCCCCATCCCTCAAAAAAAATCACGATCAAGTAGTTAAAATCACCTACAATCACTATATTTTGCGAATTAGCGCCCCTCAACTGATCATCGAGCGTCCCCCACTTCACTTTCTTCCCCCAT
>NW_022738543.1:0-735 GCF_011630105.1 Anneissia japonica
CTATACAATGGGTGATTAATCACCAGATCTATAAACAATAGGTTACACAGTCTTATCACTAGCAGTAGTTTATAAGGAGGCCTTAAGTCTGACATAAGCAAATTGGCATAAATAACTGGTCAGAGTGGCAAATCTAATGAATGGTAAACAAGGAAATAGGCCTATAAACAACAAAAATATGATGATGATAATAATATAATACTGTCAAATGAAATGTCATGTGGACACATAACTATCAAAAAAGGAATATATAATATATGAAATAAAAATATATAAATGATGAATAAGGGAAGATAAAACGAATAAATAAAGTGAATATATAAATAGACTAGATGGATGAAAATATGACGGGTGGACAAAAATATATATTTATTTATTAGCGAAAGTGAAGTCAGATATGAATCCAAGGTCTTTATTGGCACCAGACTTATGTGTTTTAAGTTTAAGTATCCATCTCAGCTCAGCACAACGCCTTTCACTGAGGGTTTTAAACCCGCTAGCAACTAAAATGAATTTCATACAGTTAATATCATGGCGCTTTTATCTTGCATCAGATCTCCACAGGTTCAACCGCCGCATCAGATTGGCTGAATTCTTCGATAAGAAAACATCAGATAATGACACAAATGCGCCCAAGCCTCCACCTTCACTCACAAAGGAATGGACTCCGTCTAATGGTAGGAACAATTACATAGACTCATTCGTTAACAAAGCAAAATGTCATGTTGACAAATT
>NW_022738544.1:0-1327 GCF_011630105.1 Anneissia japonica
ACATGTTTGAATATTAATATAATATTTAAACATGTTTATTATAACGGTTAATACACATGTTTAAATGTGGTAATGCTTTAGGCATGTGTATTTATAGTTATAATACAAAATGAATACCCTGCCGCATAATGGACGGTTCTAAATCGCCCACGACTCAAGCACATGGGCTTCTCGTTTAGTTCGTTCGTGACGTTGTGCACTGGCCGTGAGAGCGAGTAATCGTCTGTAGATCGTATGCAACGAAAATACAGAATATCAGTTATAAAATCAATTTAGCATTTGATTTTAATACATGACGAATTATTCTCTGTTCCTAAATTCTAACTGTCAACTAAATATTCATCGCTCGATTCGGAGGCCCTACAAAATAGAGATTTACTACTCTCTGAGCCTAGATTGAAATACATCAGCTGTAAGCTGTAGAATAGCCCCTGGATAGCCGGGAATGTGAGTAAACATTGCTGTTGTATGCCACACGATCATAAAATTAATAGAATAAAGGCTAGAAAGAATCGTATTCTTATATTTATTTAGGCCAGCATAAACACCAATACAACATGTAATTTTCAATACATACCTGTATGTGTATTGAAAATGACCAAAATTACCATCTTTGTTTTTTGAGAACTAATAAAATATTGATGCATCTTTCTGGCTAGTATTCTCCCGATCGCCAAGTCACGGTTTAACGTTCGCGAAATTCGTGAAAAAAAGTAAAGTAAATCCACAGACGTACAGCTACTGTCTTTTTTCATTATGGTCGGATTTTGGTTTAAAACATTTTATGTTTTAAATAATAACATTGTGAAGGCCGTTTAGGCAGCCTGCAGGCAATTAGCAATCAATCATCCAACCCACCAGTGACCGTTTCTTCTAAGGGTGCGTTTGAGCCATACACGCATATTCAATTCCGTGTATATGACAGGTAAACGCACGGCTTTACACCACGGGGGGTCCCCGTATTCGAGCACAAACTTATCTTGTCTAACCGTGTAAAAATTTACCTCGGAAATACTCGTTTGAGGTCAGCGAGGCAACAGTATATCCCATCATGCCACGCAATATTTACGCTTCTAACCACGCTTCACGCACTTGTACTGTACTCCCCTGCGCAAATACTTCAGTTTATTGGTGACCTGTGTCACCGTCAGCTTTCCCCTAAATTTTTCTTCTATCTTTGCAGTTATTTCTTTGTAAATACCGCTGTTTCGGCGGGTGCTGTCCAGTTGTCTTTGTATTCTGTCTCCCCCCCCCCACAATGGGAGAAGGTAACGTATCATAGGTTCGGTCCACACAGACATGTTGAAATGATGAAGATGATGCTATA
>NW_022738545.1:0-777 GCF_011630105.1 Anneissia japonica
CATGCAAAGGCCGCCGCTGAAAATCCTTACTGGATATCTCCTGCATATGCAACGTAAGATCCTATACATTTTTCGAAAAAAAAATAGTTTATTCCACTCTTTTTGTACAATGTTTTTATATATTATTTGTTTAGCTTAGACTTGGGAGACATATTTTTAATCAAATGTATCTCCCAAAGGTGCATGTACAGTATAACAAAAGACTAAGCTTAATATGGGTTCAAAGATAAGTTTGATACATGCCATTGTGAATCATATCTGAAACGTTATCTTTCAGGTCACAACCAAAGCCTATTTTCCAAGAAGTGTCTGATGATGATGATGATGATGATGATGTACATCAAACAAGCAAGAAACCTAAGTTAGGAACTTAAAAAAAATCTACTGTAAATATAGGTTTGTTTTGTTATATAAACTATGGGTTAATTTTTTTTAATCATTTATTTGACTGAGAAGTACCATACTTCCCCAATTGCAGTAATGACAGTTTAATACAAAACAATTTATGTTGTATGGGAGGTCAGTTTCATATATTCAAGAAATTATTTTTTAATAAAAATGCAGTTTCAGGATTTAAAACCAACAAAAAACTTGGTGTTGCCCAAGAAATACCAATCCAAATTCCAATTTCAAACATCTAGGCTTCAGCCTTTGTAATGCCCCATTTGGAGCCCACTTACAAGAATATATTTGAGCCCAGAAGTAACTATTTTATCAACTAATTTAAATGCATTGAGAGAATGATACCGTACCATACTTATATTTCATAACATAAAT
>NW_022738546.1:0-1173 GCF_011630105.1 Anneissia japonica
CTCATATATGGCAACAAAATGCAATAGAGTATAATTCAAAATCTTAAAAAAAAAAAAAAAACAACAAAAAAAAAACGATATTTACATAGACCTACATTTCTTATGGCTCTTAATACACGGCCCGTGGGCTAAGTGTAACTTTATCTGGCCCGCAAGTAAACAATAATATTTTTGAAAACAAATATAAGATACCTTTCTATAATTAATTACTGCTTGAACGTGGCTTGGTATGCACTTTGTCGATCGAACGAGCCCCTCACCTCCAATCCATTCCCAGTATGGGCCCTCGAAGCATTAGCATTTTTTTTCACGTTCTGGGAGACTGGTGCTTTTTTATAATGTAATCTATCTTCAACTGGTGAGCCATCTCGTCCAAAATATTTTGTGTATAGGCCCAACCGGCCCACGGCCTGTGCCGCCGCGGCACTGTTTGTCTGTTGAGAAATGTTCACAGGTGGTGGCTTTCTAGAGCGTAATGCTTCTAAATCACGCTCTACAATTTTATTTTATTAGCTCCATTGAGTAAACTACCATAAACGGGTACCAATTTACTGTAGCCGTTTAAATAATTTGAACAGAGCGAGCGAATTGGTTTATTCACCACCTAAACTAAGGACATTACAATTCAGTCCCAAATCTGCGCAGTAGCAGTACCTGGTTTGTGTAAAAAATCCGGTATTCTAATTTAAGTATACCATTGTGTTTCGTATATCAATTGCCAAACACACAATTCAGTGACGTCAAGTGATCTCAGATATAAAATTTCTGTCCATTCAAGTGATAGGCCTACAACATATTTGGGTTCGATACTGGATTGCCACAGGTATCGACAATAGGCATAAAAAGGATTTTCCGAACTGTTATTTAAAAAAAAAGTGCAGGCTTACATCAGAGCTGACAACATTGTGAGTAACATGTGTTTATATTACCTTCAAAAAGTTAAGGTAGGTTTTTCGGTAGATTTACATGACTGTCTTCCTCATTTTCAGTTTTACATAGGCCCCTATAACCTATTCAGCTCAACTTATATTTCGGATAAATTTCCGGATAGACCGGTGTGTGCGTACATCGGCCCTAATAACTCTCATGTGTCCTTCGTGATTTTAAGGCTTGTCATCAATATTATAGACCTAGACTAAAGTACAAAAAGTATACACAAAAATAACAGAGGCG
>NW_022738547.1:0-199 GCF_011630105.1 Anneissia japonica
CAATTTCCTCTAAAAATTGCACATTTAGGGAGTTTTGATCAATTGCGACGAAATTAGAATTAACACAAAAAATTTTCGCGCGCATTTGTTAGGGTTAAGGCTTGTGCTTGCCCTCCTTTGCCTTCTAAGTTATTTAAAAACATAATAGTCCCAAACTTGAGAAAGAAAATTTAAGATAGATCGTTTTACCTAAAAGAAG
>NW_022738547.1:229-580 GCF_011630105.1 Anneissia japonica
TGATGTTGAAAGAATATGTTTGTAATAAATAAAACCATGATGAAAATGCTTATATTTAGTTTCAAACACACGTGTGTAATAATAAAATAAGCCCTATGTCGTATTGTTTTCTATTTGGGGGGGGGGGGTGGGGGTGGGTATCACATCAAGTCATAAATTACTAACCGGGAAAATTACTACCTTTGCCGCCACCCCCCTGACTCAAGACCCCTGTTACGCGCCTGTTTATAAGTGGGCCCCCTCACTTTGAAAAACGTTCCGCCGGCCCTGCGCTGAAATAGGCTAGTAAATAAGTTTAACTGGGTTCGTAATTGGCCTCAAAATATTGTGGCTGAGACATGGGCCGATTAA
>NW_022738548.1:0-995 GCF_011630105.1 Anneissia japonica
GGTTCCACCTAAAGACAAATATATTTAAAATGGCCGACTGGGTATAGTTCAATAGTAAATACAAGCAAATACATATCGAGGTAGTAAACAAACAAGAATTTTTATACAGGGTACAAGAATTTATTTTAAAATAAAATTATACGGCCTCGTGGAAGAACACCCATTTGGGTGAACAAGTTTTTCGTCTGTTACAAAAATAAAGATGTTATTATCATTATTATTATAAATAGTAAACTAAAATTACCTTTTTGTAAAATCTCTTGTATGTTTTCGCACACAACCATACTCTTATTTTGTCTGGTAGAATCCCACACTTTAAATACCGGCATTATGTACTTGGTTAATAACCCTATGTGGCAAAAGTATTAAAGTGTTTTTCAATGTCATTATGGGTCATTAATTACAGTAATGTATATTAAAATTTGATAAATATGCAGGCCTACACACAAACATGAAATTGAAAAACAAAAATTTGCTAAAGTTGAAACAGTAAGAAAACAAATAAGAAGGAAAACTGATGTTTTCAAAATAAACCTAGCATTAAATAATTATATTGTATAGTTTTTGACATACTCTACAACATACATGTATAGATGCGCGCCAATTTGGTGAAAAAAATTTGAGCCTAGCGCGCGTAGCATGTAGGTGTTAAATATGAGAGTATTGGTTAATTACAGCACACTGTTTATTATATAAGTGGAAGTTCAAAGGCCATTTTGAACTCAGGCTGTGATATGTAACTACAGCTTGTTTGCCAGAATCTACCAATATATAACATAGTCCTTGTTCCTCAAAATGATCAACAGACATCACATCAACAACAAATAATTTCTCCTGATTAAAGACAATAATTTCAGTTAATTTTCCAAATATTGGTACTTCATTTTCATCATAATTCAGACGCAAACAACATCCTGGGCGAAATTTATGCTGTCAGTCACAAACACAATTGTTGCCGGGTCTCTAAATGCATTTGAATTTGTTGCATCACACAA
>NW_022738549.1:0-1516 GCF_011630105.1 Anneissia japonica
AGTCTTCCGCCCCATAACATTCCATAATCAAGTAGGCGCATAGCTCTTGTTCCAATATTTGCATCTACACCTGGGCCGTATCTATATACTGTCTTGGTTTGGCATTGACGGTTCATTAGCGATGCTGCAGTTGAACGTCGGGCTAGCCTAGGTCCTGCTCAAGCTGGTCATAACGTTTGGTCTTCATCTTTTACCCTAGCTGCACTGATGAGGCCTAGAAGGCCGAAACGGATCCGTCTGCAGATATTGGGATTTTTTCCAGTGGATATTTAGTTTGTTTTGTCATTCTTGATCGGATTTTCTCTACTGTTCCGTTTAAACTTTATATTATCATTATTTGCATTTATGTGGCTGCTCTTTGTTTTTATGGGTTTATCCCATTTGCCAATAAATTTATATATATATATATATATATATATATATATACATAAAATTTATACGTCTTTATTTACATTACACATGAAATCATATAACAAATATATATTTTATCATCCATTTATTTTTTTATTTTATAAACATGATCAGCAGCCAGCGCAGTCTATTCGAAGTTACTGGATTCATGAAGTAGGTGAACACACGTGAAGTGGTGATCTGCGCTTCAGCGCACATGTTTGCACCTAGAAATAGCTAGTCGTCTATTTTAGCATCTGACCTAATTCTGTCTTTGCAATAATGTAACAAAAATGGAAATAAAACAAACAAGAAATCACAAACCTTGTGTCATCTTCGCCTTAAGACATTGTGTCATCTTCTCCTTAAGAGAAACTTTTCTTTCCACAATTATACTCCTGTTATGCAACTAAAGAAATAGGCCTAGCAAGTTGAGTGATTTTCTCGGGCTTATGAATATAACAGAAGCATGAAAAGGCTTTTAAAATGTACCGCATGCAATTATCAATGTATTGATAATGTTATATGGAAAATATAAATATGGAAATGCATATTTCCTTTACAATATTATTATAACATGATCAGAACATTTATGGTAAATGGAAACGTAACAGACAAGAAAAAAACACGTATGCGAAACTAATCTATTGACTATACTTATTCCATAGATTTTTATTTGATTCAAGCATTGATAAAAATTATATCAATATATATAGCAAGAACCAAAAAAACGTATCTCAATCAAACTCCGTCAACTTCATAACATCTGCGTTGTTTCTGTAAAAAAAAGAAAAATAGCACCAAGTTATACAGTAATATAGTAACAATAACAAACTTTATTACTAATAAAAATAATTGTTAATAAACTAATGTTACAGTAATTTAAATGACAAATTGGTTGTTTTTCCAGATACAATGTAAATTTTAAAAAATAAATTTAAAAAAAATAATAATAATATATAACATCATATCATATTTTAGTATTTATTTTATTTGCTGTATTTGTTATGTAGTAGAAAGCGTGGGATTCATAAAACGAAAATAAAAACAATAACAAACTTTAATACTAATAAAAATAATTGTTAATAAAATGTTACAGTAATTTAAATGACAAATTGGCTGTTTT
>NW_022738549.1:1553-8434 GCF_011630105.1 Anneissia japonica
TAACATCATATCATATTTTAGTATTTATTTTATTTGCTGTATTTGTTATGTAGTAGAAAGCGTAGGATTCATAACAAAACGAAAATAAAAACCGTCCGATAATATTAATTAATAGTTTAGTAATAATAGTATTAATTTTCACTTGCTTTTAAGTAGCCTGTTGTTACTTATTAGAAATACAAAACATAAATAAAAAAAGTATGATAAACCGATTGACGAACTTGCAATGATATTAGGCCTAGTTATATTAAATTTAGCGTTTCGAAACTCCACTGGCGCTCCATATATTTGTTAAAAACAAACCGCGACCGAAATGAAGCGCGACCGAAACGAAGCGCGACCGAAATGATCTGTATTCAACGTAACATATACAGTATACGATCTATCGAGGCCCCTAATTCCTATCGTTAATAATATTCTGTCTTAAATACACGAAATATACTTGGATTGTAATAAAATATGGGTTGAAGACTGACGACATTATGCTGCTGCTACTATCGAAAAAAACCTTGTTGTTCTCAGCAACTACTGCATTGAAAACTAAACTCCGCATTGCATCTCTAAACTTCGCGGTACCCCCAACTTCGCAAATGCCACCACCAGTAATGGCGCCGACAATAGAGGGCGACACTCAAAAATGTTCTCTTGGATATGTCTATAGATGGCGCTATCAATGTGACACGCAAGGCGGATAGCAGAATAAAGGTGTGTGTGTGGGTGTGTGTGTGTGTGTGTGCGATAAGGACTGTGTGTGTATGTGGGAGTGGGGAAGCATATGTTTACTCATATTATGAGCAAACAAAAGTTCATTGTGGTTACAACCTAGAAGGGCCTATGCGACAAAAAACAGTTGAATGAAACAGTATTAATATTATAGCACAGAGGATACAGAAATCACAGTGAAGCGACAGAACAGAACTGTGACATTCTCCCTTTACATTTTCTAATCAACAGTATGTATTATTATTTATTCTTCTGTTAGCCTAATCAACAGTTTGTTACCATCAAACAATAATTTTTAGCCCACTCTCTGAGAGAGAGGGCTTATATGATGATTCTGAGCGAATTTTGAAGTCATTTGTTTTACTATCTCTTCCTTCGTTTGTGACGCGATTAGGCCGATCTTGCAATAATATGGAAGATAAGGCCTGGGGAATTTAAAGTATGAAGAGACGAAAATATTGTCGGGAAATATGTGAAAAAGTATGTTTTTATATCATATTTCTTCACTACGGTGGGTTTCCTATGAAAGCGAGTTCGTCATTGATCAGATTGCAAATCGCCTGTATATTCCACATTGTGTTTATCAACCAATCACGGCCTGGAATGGTAAGCTTTGCGGCTAATAAATGCGTCTGCACGAGTCTAGTTGGTAGCGAACAGGGGCGGATTTTGCCCGCGCCCCCCCCCCCCTTTTGGGAGGTAAAAAAAAAAGGGAAAAAAGGGAAAAAAAGAGAGAAAAAGAAAAAAATGATAGCCCAGAATGCCTCAAATGTTATGTTCGGGCGTCTAGAACACAGAAATTTCGCGGGGGCATGCCCCCGGACCCCCTACGACAGTGTTGTCTCAATCGGCCCAACTTTCGGCCCCCCTTCCGGCCCCCCCTTTTGGACATTTCTGGATCCGCCCCTTGCGAAGAATGAGCCGTTTTTTGGTGCTTGCAAGGGTGGGTGGTTTCTCCTCTATGAGATAAAGAATGTACACTACTGTAATGCAGGCTGGCCTAGAGCTAGAGGAAGACGAACTAGGCCTATAGGCTGGCTGGGTACTACGTGTGTGTAATAGATCAGATAATAGGAAATGTAGGCTACAAGTGTCTTTAATGTGTATTAAACCGCATAATATTCAAATTAGTTAGTAGCGATGAGTGTATGTGTGCAGCACATTTCGTGTCAATGTATTGTATTTCAGGCTGGCCTGGCGAAGACGAATAGGCTGACTGGGTACGTACGTGGGTAGTACTAGTGCGAGGCAAAACGACGATTCATGCGAGGCATCGTTTTACCATTCCCAAAAGTGCGAGGCATAACAACGATTCATGCGAGGCATCGTTTTACATCGAAATATGTGCAGAGAACAACGAAAATCCAATATAAAGGTAATATTACGTACTATTTAATAATTATGCGTGATAGTCATTGTCAAATTTGCTACTTAATTTGATTTGTACGGAAGCCCGTTAGTGTCAACAGTGAATAAAAATTTCAAATCAGTTATCTGGCGGCCGCCACAAAATTATCTGGCGGCCGCCACTTATTTATTGGTACTTAGGTTGCGGTACAGCATTATCTCGATGTAGAACGGGCCATTAAAGCGCATGATTGTAATAGGCCTAGCTAGTCATTTTAGCTACTGCTTGTCATAGCTTATAATAGCAGTCATATAGCCATTTTACAAAATATATCTATATCTTTGCTGTAGAACATCAAGTGTCCTATATTTGCTGTTTATATCATTGTGATATTGTCTATTATAGCGGAGTTAAATATTAAAGGGCATTAAGTGATTAAAAGCATACTAGTAGCTGGTCACCAGCTATACCTTATAATGGCAGTCATATAGCACCAATTTCAAAAAATATTAGCAATTACAGGGTTAAGTATTAAATAGCGATTAAAATTAAGCATTCAATACGGTAGTGTTTAAAAGCATGGTAGCTGGTCACTATCTAGCTATAATATCAATTATATTATAGCACAATATCACAAAATATAGCAATCGCTGATTAAAAGCATGTTAGTAGCTGCCACAATGGTTTAACTGCATTTTTTACACAACGTTTGCGATTATAGGCGTTAGAGTTAAGCACGCCAGCAGTTTACCATTTACCATTGAAGGCTTTTGCGCCTATGGGGTTAGGTACGTCAGCAGATTACCGTTGAACAGACGTTTGCAACGATATTCGTTATGGTTAAACACGTCAAGCGTTGGCGCCGATAGGCGTTAGCGTTAAGCAATTTAGCATATTACCATTTAAAAGGCGTTTGCAACGATAGGCATTAGGGTTAATCACGCCAGTAGTTTATTATTGAATAGGCGTTTGCGATGATAGGCATTAGGGTTGAGCACATCAGGTGAATAGGCGTTTGCGAAGATATGCGTTAGGGTTAAACACGTCGGGGGTTTGCAACAACAGGCGTAATGGTTAAGCACGTCACTGGTTTACCATTGAATAGGCGTTTGCGGACGATAAGCTTTAGAATTAAGGACCTCAGGCGTTTGCGCCGATAGATTATATGGTTATTTTGTGGATTAAGTTTGGAGCGTGTCAGTATTTTAACATTGAATAGACGTTTGCGACGATAACAAATAGGAAAAATAACAAATTCAATTGCAAATGACCGGTGAAAATGCCTATACATTAGCGTACACAGTTCCTACTGGCGACTCAGTCTGAAAATCTTATTAACACTAATTCCTCTTCATTAATGCAATGGCTGGTGCGAACACCTTTTTATTAGCGGACATGGTAAAATGGCTGACATGTTTATCCTTAAAGCCTATCGTCGCAAACGCCTGATGACGTGCTTAAACCTAACGCCTATCATCGCAAACGCCTATTTAATGACAATCTTTTAATCGCTATTTAATGCTCCCTAGTGATGTTATATCTTGTGAAATGGGTGCTATATGACTGCTATTATAAGCTATAGCTATTGTATAACTGCTACGGACATGCTTTTAATCGCTATTTAATACTTAACCATGTAATTGCTAACACTTTTTGAAATGGGTGCTATATGACTGCCATTATAAGGTATAGCTGGTGACCAGCTAATTGTATGCTTTTAATCACAATTTAATGCCCTTTAATATTTAACCCAGCTATAACAAACAATATCACAATCACAAACAGCAAAATAGAACATATAATACAGTTGATGTGCTACAGCAAAGATATAGATATATTTTGTGAATGGCTATATGACTGCTATTAGGCCTATAAGCTATTACAAGCTGTAGCTAAAATGAATAGCTAGGCTAAATGCTACCGTATATTAAATGCTAGGCCAATCATGCGCTTTAATTGGCCTGTTCTACATCAAGATAATGCTATACCGCAACCTGGGTACCCATAAGTGGCGGCCGCCAGATAATTAAGTGGCGGCCGCCAGATAATTATGTGGCGGCCGCCAGTTAACTGATTTGAAATTTGTATTTACTGTTGACACTAACGGGCTTCCGTAGACTTGCTACCACAGTGGATTTATTTTTCTCCGCCTAGGCCTAGACTATAATAGTCAGTAACATCGCTGATCACAGGGGCGGATCCAGGATCTGCTGCATTATTTTTTATTCCCATACAATGAGGGCAGAAATTATAGAGGGCGCTTTTTAAGGTCAGTTTAGTAAGCTGTTAAATATGAATGCATAAGCATGACCTAAGTTCGAGGTTTGGTGTTTGTAAAGACCACCGGTAACGACGTCCGAGTTGCTATTATAAGCGTACGTTGGAAATTGAAGATTTATGTACAAGAATAGTGGATGCTAAAATCCAAATATCATACTTTGTTGTGCAAGAGTAGTATAGTAGGCTTGTCAGGAAAAATTTGGTCCGGTGCAAAAATCGGTCCGGCGGACAGATTTTTGCCTCATAATTACTTGCCAAATGTAGTCCACATAAGCCAAAATCAGTCCGCTGAAATTTACTTTGCTGCACTGCAGACTTGGAAATATTACGTCCGCAATAGGTTTTGGCGGAAAGAACCATTCCTGAGCTTTTACAGACGCGCATATGCTTATCTAACCAATCACAATGATGTCCCTAGCTGAAGCCTTAATTTGCATACATCATCCTATATAAGAGTTTAAGATCGGCATGTACTTGTGTTGATAGTAGAGCCTTCGCGGTTAGTGAACATTGGAATAACAGTAAGGAAAGACTTAGCAATGTACACGGACATACATTACCTCACATTGAGAGAAAATTTAATTTCATATTCATAACTCATACCGCCTCTACGCCTCATATATTTGGTAGAAAAAGGGTGGGTGGGTGAACGACGTGAAAGTGTTTTTGAAATTTAACATGTAGATTCCGCTACGCTAGACACAGCACATTGGTTTCAAACCACCAATCACAATATGATGTCCATGGCTGAAGCCTGATTTACAGACATCACCCTATATAAGAGTTTAAGATCATGATGTACAGTATTTGGCCTTTATTGATAGCAGTGGCTTCGAGGGTTTTTTTCAGTGATAGGCCCAACTACCAAACCCCTCTAAATCCACTCCTCATATATTTGGTAGAAAGAGAGGTCGGTGAACGTCGTGAAAGGGTTTTTGAAATTGAACATGTAGATCCCGCTACGCTAGCCACAGCACAGTGATTTCAAACCACCAATCACAATGATGTCCATTGCTGAGGCCTGAATTTGCATACATCACCCTATATAAGAGTTTAAGATCGGCATTCGGAATGTACAGTACAGTATTTGTGTTTAGTTGATAGAGCCTTCGCGGTTAGTGAACATTGGAATAACAGTAAGGAAAGACTAAGCTATGTACACGGATATATTACCTGTAGTTGTATTTTTATTAGTGTTACAGTATATTTGCTATGAACAATTACACACATTGACATTAAATTTAATTTCATATTCATAACTCATACCGCCTCCACGCCTCATATATTTGGTAGAAAGAGAGGGTGGGTGGGTAAACATCGTGAAAGGGTTTTTGAAATTTAACATGTAGATTACTATGGCGCTAGCCACAGCACAGTGGTTTCAAACCACCAATCACAATGATGTCCATCGCTGAAGCCTCAATTTACAGACATCACCATAAGAGTTTAAGATCATGATGCACAGTACAGTATTTTATTTGGCTTTTGCTGATAGCAGAGGCTTCGAGGGTTTTCTTCAGTGACAAGACCAACTACCATATCCCTTTCTAAATCCACGCCTCATATATGTGGTGGAAAGAGAGGGTGGGTGAAAGTGTTTTTGAAAGTTAACATGTAGATTCCGCTACGCTGATTTCAAACCACCAATCACAATCGCTGATTTCAAACCACCAATCACAATCACAATCACAATTATGTCCATCGCTGAAGCCTCAATTTGCATACATCACCCTATATAAGAGTTTAAGGTCATGATGTACAGTACAGTATTGGGCTTTTGTTGATAGCAGAGGCTTCGAAGGTTTGTGCACGTGGAAGAATAAGGGAAAACCTAGCTATATGGGCTCTAGACAGGGAACAGTGACTTTCACTGTTCCCTGGCTCTAGAGTACACAGATATATATACTAGTTGTTAAAAATAGTTGTATAAATTGCTAATAAGATTTTTATTTATTTATTTATTTAATTTTAACAACTTTTATGAGGGTATTCCAGTCCATTCAGCCGAAGCTGATCATAAGGTACCATCAGTACACAGTACAACAAAGGAAAATATGAATGAATTAACAGTAATACACAGTCGGTAAATTTAAACTACAGTTATTAGCCCTAATGATACAATCAATAAACATATATATGTGGGGTGTATACAAAAATATGTATGAGAAAAAAAAGTTACATAAATCAAGGTAGCCGTTAACACTGTTAAATCATATATAAATCATCAAAAAAAGGTAAATACAGTGTTCGTATAAAGGACTTAATAAATAGATCGTGTAGCATAGCTCTCAACGAATGTAGTCCTGTAAATAAATGAATAAAGAAATTGTGTAATAAAATGCCTCTGGCGGGACTCGAACCTGCGACCTCTCGCTGTCAAGGCAAGTGTCATAACCACTAGACCACGGAGGCTTCATGGTTGAACAGATTCAAATACCACCAAATACACTCTATTACACCTGTCTCTTATACACATCTAGATGTGTATAAGAGACAGTCCTAAGCTTTTACAGATGCGCATATGCTTTAC
>NW_022738549.1:8933-12703 GCF_011630105.1 Anneissia japonica
AATATATAAAAATATATATATATATATATATATATATATATATATATATATATATATATATATATATATATCTTTGTTTTTGTCATTGTATTTAATAGATTTTGTTTCTTATCTTGATGTTTTATACTTCCTTTGTAAATGTTATTAAACGCACCATCATTCCGATGTGTTGCGATGATCTAAAAACCTATGTACAATAAAGTTCAATTACTTTACATTTATTCTCCCCGACGATTTGTTGTTTTTCCTTCCGCCGGGACTACCCCTGAATTAAGGCTCTATGCAGTTCAATTGTGTAGCGTGCCCGTCGAAAAATGCCTCATTAAGAAACTAACGTTTTTCTTTGTGTTTTTTTGTTCTCCGATTCCTCACATCGTATGGCGTTCTACTTCGACAGGTAAAATAAAATGCAATGACAAAAATGAAATAAATAGAAAACAAAAAAGTAATTAATACAAGGAGGTAATGTGAAATGATTAAGAGTAAACTTCAAACTACTTTTATCAATTAATATATAGGGCCTATCTGTTGACATTCTTTAAAAGACCGTAAAATGCCTCCACATCACTACTAACCCCAACGAGCAACGAACCTCTGCTGTCAAATGAAATCGGAATACTGTACTGTACCTTATACGACGACGTATGCAAAATAGGCTTCAAATTGGACTTCAGCCATCGTCTTCTTTTGATTGGACGTACAATTTTCATTTTTCCGCCAAAAGATTTTCTCTCTGTGCGGACCGATAAGTAAGCACTCACTGTGCTGTGATTAGTTGAAACCAAACTAGTATAGCGTAGCACTGTAGCAGGTGTCTCAGCAAGATTGATATTGAAGATCTGATATTGAACTTGAAGCATTTTAAATAATTATAACTTACTGTATCTATAATTATACATGTAATCAACCAGACCTCATTAATGATTGTCATTATTTTAAAAAAACAAACAAAACAAAACAAAAAACAACCGACTGGAAATCACGTCAATGTCCATACATCAATATACAGTATAATGACGACATTTTATTAATTTCATGGTAGGTAGCAGTGTGATGTTAGATATTATTAAAATCCATGTTTAATTATGAATATATATGTATGTTCCATATATAAGTGTGTCTATTATATAGTACATATATAATTGTAAACGTAACGTAAAATGCCTTGTTAAAGTTCGTATCTTTACTTTTAACATTAATATACGGTATATATAAAGGATATTCTTGGTTTTTCTTCCTGCATCTTTCGGTCAATTAAACATAAATGTGGCCACATCCCTATGGCGTATATATATATATATATATATGATTTATGCAACTCTCGATGAATGTTACACAATGGGTAAGGTACGTCTAGCCCCTATATATATATAATTAATAACAATAATATTAATAACAGTAATATTAACAATGAGGAGGTTTTATTTGAGATGAAAATGAATGAATGTTAAAAAATATAGAGTTTCTATACCTTTGTTTTTGACATTGTATGTAATGAGATTTTGTTTCTTATCTTGATGTTTTATACTTTCTTTGTAATTAATGTTATTGAACGCACCATCATTCCGATGTGTTGCGATGATCTAAAAACCTATGTACAATAAAGTTCAGTTATATACGATAGATCGTGGGTTGAGGATCGAAAACGTTCAATTCTGTGACCCACCAATCCGGGCTACCTGGCTTTTGCACAAAAATGTCATTACTATTAAATTGTAACATAATTTGATTGTCGGTAATCGTGAATTTGGGGAAACTGTAACCAAAAATGAGAATTTATATCAAAAGTTGCTACGTAACTGTAGCCAATCAGAAGACTACTAACAATGAAGTTTGGCTTAGCTGCAAGGCTTTCAGCCAATCACAAACTACCTTCTATACCGTTTGTCCAATGTAAATAGTAAACAACACACTCCACTTGCAAGTATGGCGTTGGACAGAAGTTCTTCAAATGATAAATCTTAGCCGGTTTAGAACCTAGAGTATGGTTGTGTCATTAAGCGTAAACAGCTTAAAGAAATTTAAGGATGTGCAACTCTGTGGAAAACAACAAATAAGAGTCCTCAGTAAGGCCTATATTAAGTTTCCGTCGAAGCTGATGAATAGCCTACATATACAACGAAGGGGATCTCAGGGATGGTGGTGCAAGCAGTAGTAGTCAAAATTGCACCGAATCTGTTTAAAGGTACGTGTGTGGTTACATATAACGTTAAAAATGGTATGGTATGTTTTACTTAATTGAGAAGCACTAAGCGTCTCTCTATCACACCACACACACAGACAGGAAGCCCTGCCTTTTCCTTAAACTGGGGTACTATCGACAGCAAAATAACCACATTTTGCTGTCGATTCACAAAACAAAAACATTTGTGAATCAAATACGATGAGGTTATATGTAATAAGCATATTGAGACAATAATGTTGGCAATGAATCGACCCAGCATAAACAACTGACCATGAAGACAAATCAAGAATAGCCATCCACAATTATATAGACAGTAGTAAATAGTTGCTCAACTATTTACTACTGTCTACCAAGAACAATTACTACACAAATTGAATCAATTCAGTTTTTTGGTGTGGGGATGTGCCCTTCAGTGACTGTGCTTAGACTAAGTAATTCAGGCTTAATTTGATATTAATGTCTTCATGAAAAGAATATAACAAAATGATTATATTAATAGTACGGTATGCTTTATCAATCTACATAGGAATCCTTAGACTCAACATAACAAAAAATATATTAATTAATAGGTATCAAAACTGACTTAAGCAAATAATATTTATCAACACTTTGATGTCCAATTAAACATCACCACCTTCATTTAATATTGTATTATACTGATACTACTTATTTTTCTTTTTTTTTCCTTTTTTTTGGAAAACAACCTTTGATTAAAAAGAAACAATTTAAATACATATTGATCATTAAAACCATCCCAGTAGCATTGATAAGCTCTTTGAATTAGTTTGTTTAATTAATTTTCACAGACCACAGAATCAAGTGAATGGAAGTTGATGAACCACAGCCAAAGCAAATGCTCATTCTGCATCACCTGAAAGCTGAAGTCAAGAATTACGGAAATGCTTCCTGGTCGAAGTCATGTTCTCCCATGTATTTTTTTTTTTGTAAAAAGACAATAATATATTAAGTACTTTTAATAGAGCAAAAACCATTGAGAAATTAGTAAGATATGAAACATTGAGTGGTGGAATTACTTGCTATTGCAAATCAGGATGAAGCCTTGTCACTACATGAGGGATAAGGATCTGGTGGCAATTCAGGCCAACTAAGCCATGGATAGAAACATGAATCAATTGGAAGTACTGTAGTCCTATCAGATTGGAACTGTATACTGTTTGTATGAATGTTGTTATCTATTTGATATGACATCATACCATACACTGTGTTGAGAAATATTACGAGATATTATTAAGGTTTTTCCTTGTATGAACATTTATCAACGACACATTTATTTTTTTATAAAAATAGTATTCAATAAAATAGTATTGACATTTTTGTGCGAATGCCAAGTATCGCGGATCGGTGGGTCACAGAATTCGTAAACTAAGCCGATTTTGGAGCCTCAACCCACGGTCTACGACGACGTATGCAAAATAGGCTTCAGATTGGACTTCAGCCATCGTCTTCTCTTGATTGGACGTTCAATTTTCATTATCCCGCCAAAAGATTTTCTCTCTATGCAGACCGATAAGTAAGCACTCATTGTGCTGTGATTGGTTGAATCCAAACTCGTATAGTGTAGCAC
>NW_022738549.1:12803-15206 GCF_011630105.1 Anneissia japonica
CTTTAGAAACACTAAAATTTATTAGGCGAATATTTCGGCTACTCCTGTAGTCTTTGTCAACGCTTGACATAAAATCCATTTTATGGACGCCGTTGTCCATGGTAATGATGAAGATCGTTCGTGTACTCATAATGACCGATGAGGCATGATTTTCAATGGCATTCCATTCCAACCATGGTATAACCAGGGAGATGTAAAAATAATTATTTTTACACCTCCCTGGTATAATCAGTCGATAAATAGCCCAGTAATGAGATATCTTGTTTAAATTTCACAGCGTGTTCCATGTACCTCCTCCATTTTTTTAAAATTTAAATTATTAAAACATTGCCTATAATCTAGTAGTACTAGTATATTATTTAATCTAGTAATATTTATAAAACATATAGGGCAAGTATTCATACTACTTAATACGCTACAGGTGTCATATACATATATATATACAGTATATATATATATATGTATATATATATATGTATGTATATATATATATGTATGTATATATATGTATATGTATGTTGTATATGAATATATATGCACAGTATATATATATATGTGTATATATATATGTATATATATATATATATATATATGTATGTGTATGTGTGTGTATATATGTGTGTGTGGGTGTATATGTATGTATGTGTATGTATGTGTATGTATATTGATATAATAAACAAACTAAATAAGTATATAAAAGTAACATTAAAATTAATTAGGAAATCATTTACTATCATAATGCATACAGTATTACACAGTAAAGAGTAATCATAGCACTAAAGTAATCCGTTAACACTTATAGGCAATTCACAAAGTAATATAACAATCACCAAATGGAAATAATAAATGTTCGTCAGATATATCATATTATAATTTATCTAATCGACTCACCCCTAGCAAACACCGGGCAAGTTGATTATAGTCACCAATGACCAATCAATGTACGGTATGGTACTGTACGATATTACAATCTGAATAACTGCAATGGCAATACAAAATATTTGCTAACAATGCACAAAGTAAAATATTAAATGTAATGAATTCATAATTAATAGTTATCATAACAAATTTAATTAGTTAAATACAATGATTCACTTAACAAATTTAATTAGTTAACTCTGATAATAAGAACAATAAGACTATAAGTAATAGCAGCATTATTAATCTCATTAACACATTATTCTCTACTAATTAAAACAATCGTATTACTTCATGTAACCAATTCACTCGTGATTGAAATGCATTTAAGTTAAAATATAATTGTTGATTTACTATTAATATAGGCCTATAACATAGGCGCCGCCATCTTGGATCGTTTGTTTATAGTATAGCGCCACCAAGAGTTAAAATATAACTATCATGAAATTAGTATGAGTCATCATCTACTTCATGGTCAACCCACAGTAGGTGGTCCAACCATGCCTATTATCTTTGTACAGTATCTATGGACTACATAAAGTGCATTATAAACTACATGCATCTCAAAAGTCAAACATCTGATAATTAAAATGCAAATCATTCACAAACTAATGCGAAACAGTTAATTTAAGTTTAGCATTGTATACAAAAAAATAGTTTTGTTAAATTTGCCAAGTAGTCAGCAAAGTCTTTCACTTTGGTGGTGGTAGTAGTAGTCGTAGTAGTAGTGGTAGTAGTAGTAGTAGTAGTAGTAGCAGTGGTTGTAGCAGCATCGTTAGTAGTAGTGGTAGTGATAGTGGTGGTGGTGGTAGTGGTAGTGGCAGTAACACTAGCATCCAATCTATTTTCGATTGTCATGATTGGAACAGTAACGACAGCATTACCAATCATATGTTGGATACGTTCGTAATTGAAAATCAATACGTAGATTCAAGTTCAGAGAGTGAGTCAGGATTATCTGACGTCGAGGAAGAAAATAAAAGCATAGAAAAAAAATTGCGTGAATGGGCATATGATAGTCACACACCAGCATTGCACATTAACTCCCTACTAGGAATTTTGAAAATTCATTTTCCAAATCTCCCTAAAGATTCGCGTACTTTAATGCGAACTAAAACCTCATACACTTTACAGTGTGTTTCTGGGGGAACATATCACCATTTCGGAATAACTAAAAATATAACATCAGTAGTTTTTTTTTCAAATAAATTAAATCTACAATTATTCGTTGATGGGGTTCCATTATTTAAGAGTAGCAATGAACAGTTCTGGCCAATACTAGGGCAAATACAAGAGTTTAGATGGACCGGGCCTTTTTTAATTGGACTATATGTTGGACAGTCAAAGCCTAAAGATTCGAATACATTCCTGGCTGATCTTGTTGATGAAATGATCACAATTCAAACTAATGGTATATCTGTTAATGGAAAAACAGTAAATATAAGCATTTTGAATGTAATTTGTGATACCCCAGCGAGATCATTT
>NW_022738550.1:0-508 GCF_011630105.1 Anneissia japonica
GGTGAGATTCACGCTCTTTCCTTGGAACCGGGTCATATTCGATTCGAGCGGGGCGGTGTTCGTCTTATTTTCAGAGCTGATTTCCTAGCGAAGACGCAGACTTTGGCGCATTCCGCTCCATCTGTCTTCATTCCCACCATTTCCTCGCACTCTTCAGTACGGGAGGACAGGGTTTGGTGCCCTGTGCGAGCTCTGCGGTTTTACATTCATCGCACGCGTCTGTTGCGCAGCACGGATTCGCATTTGTTTGTGTCTTCAGTTCGGCCCCATGGGCCTGCTTCTGTTGATACCATTGCTCGCTGGGTGGTTTCGGCCATCCAAGCCGCTTATGCGTCGGCTCGCAAGCCTCCGCCTGCCCACATGCACGAGGTTCGCGGCACGGTGGCTTCTTGGGCCCTCTTTCACGGGGTCCCCCTCGCCAACAGCATGGTGGAGATCGGAGTCTACATTTTCATCTTGCTACTTGCGGGATGTTTTGTCGACCCAGGCGTCGGTAGCGGCTGCTGTG
>NW_022738551.1:0-1336 GCF_011630105.1 Anneissia japonica
ACGCAAAACAACCATTTTTATAAAAGCTTACTTCGGCCTTCGGCCATGAGCTCGTGACGTCAAGTGTGTAAGAACCGATGACGTACGCTCACCGTACAACGAAAACGAAATAAAAGTCGAGTTAAAGTGATTCCATCACACTCGTAGAGCTAACGACATGAACGAGACACTTGGCCGGACGACGACAGCGACAAAGAATACCGACGATATATGTGTCGGCGGAGCATCCTCCAAATCGGACCGGCTGCGAAAGAAAGAAGAGGAGATCGTTTCCCTGAAAACCGTAGTGCAGAGCATCGACGTGCTGAAGCTTTTGCTGAACGACTACGGAGGTTCGATCGATTCGTTGATACACATCTAGATGTGTATAAGCTCAAGAAGAAGAACCTAAGCATCGAGCACTTGCAATTCAGACTGCACAGAAACAAACTCGATTCGTCGGTCGATCTCAAAGAGCACGAAGTTTTCGTGCCCGGACACGACAAGGAGCGTCTCAACCAGCTGCTGAGGGAGAACGTGAGATTGCGAACCGTCCTGAACTCGAATTACAGTTCCGAGGAAGTGGCGGAAGCGAAGAAGACGATCGCCGCTCTCAGGATAAGGATCGCCGAACTTTCGTTCGAGGTCCGCACGAAAGATAAGGAGCTCACCGAGTACCTAAGCGCTACGAATTCTTCCGACTCAGAAAAAGACGTCGCGATTAGAAAACTGACGTCGGAGCTGAAGGAGTGCTACGGACAGCGCAATTACGCCGACGACGTCCGTCGAACGCTCTGCCGCGAGATCGAACTGATGAGATCGAAGATCGACGATCTAGTAACGGGAAAGATCGACGTGGCTCGGGAGCCGAGGAATTACGAACGAAGGGAAAAGGATGTCGGCGAGCAGAGAAATGTAGGGTCTCTCTCATCGGAAGATCGATGCAAGGTCTTGGAGGAACAAGTGTCGAGCTTGGCCAGGGAAAACGCCGAACTTTCGAAACAGCTGAAGGAAGTCATAAGCATGAACACCAGATGGCAACGTACTCGGATCAACGCGAAGCGCACGTCATCAAGCTTACGGGAGAAATCCAGTCGCTTTCTGCGAGGAACGAAATGTTGGAGAGGGATTGCCGCGAACTGCGCGTGGGCCTGGGTAAGAAATGCCGAGAGCTTGATGACTTGCGTTTCGCAAAAACTAACGAAAGTTCCGTCGTCGGGGAAGTTTCGTACGAGAAGGAAGAGGAGGAGGAAGAGCCGTTGAGATGTCCCAGGTGTTTCAAAGCTTACACAGTCACGGAACACGCTTCGTTGATGGAGCACGTCTTCGATTGCGGCGGCGGACACGACGAAGATTT
>NW_022738552.1:0-900 GCF_011630105.1 Anneissia japonica
ATTATTTGTTATATTCATTAATGACCTCCCAGAAGTTGTTTTACATTCTAATATAATGCTTTTTGAGGATGACACGAAATTGTTTAGAGTGATTCAGTCAGATTTGGACAGAATATTGCTTCAATCTGATGTAAATGCATTGTATCAGTGGTCTAGGAATTGGCAACTACCGTTTAATTTAATGAAATGTAAGGTGATCCATTTTGGTTCTAAGAATATCAGATCAGATTATTTTATTGGTGAAGGCCCTTCCAGAGTTGGTATTGAGTGTGTGGAAGAAGAGAATGATTTGGGAATATTAATTGACAATCAATTAAATTTTTCTGCCCACACTACTAAAGTTGCTAGATCAGCAAATAAGATACTTGGTATGATAACAAGGTCTTTCAAATATCTTGATTCAAAAAGTTACATGAATTTGTATAAAACAATGGTTAGACCTATTATGGAATATGGTGGTAGTGTTTGGATACCTCTGTACCAAAAGGACAAGGACCGCTTAGAAAAAGTTCAGCAACGTTCCACTAGACTAGTATCTGAAATTAGGGACATGAGTTATGAAGAGAGGTTAAGGACCTTGAAATTGCCTACTCTGATATTTAGGAAGAAGAGGGCTGATGTTTTACAGACATTTAAGATTGTTAATAGATTAGAAAATATTGATGAAGTGAAGCTCTTTCAGAAGTTTGAATATAAGCAAACCCGGGGTCATAAACATAAATTAAGTAAACCTCGTTTTAGGCTTAATATTAGAAAAAACTCTTATGCAGTTAGAGTAATTGATGATTGGAATGCCCTGCCCAGTTGGGTGGTTGATTCTACTACTGTCCATCAGTTTAAATCGGGTATTTCAAATTATTGGTCTGACCACCAATTTAAGTTTCGCCCGTACGTAACTGA
>NW_022738553.1:0-1412 GCF_011630105.1 Anneissia japonica
GCAAATGCATATTTTCTAAAAAAAGTCATTTTTAGTGAAATTTTGCCGGGAATGGGGCTTTAAGTTCTTTGGCCACCACCTGTGTGAAGGCTCCAGAGGACCTTGAATTTATCCAGATCAAATTGTAAAGTTTTTATTTTTTGAGACAGTATCTCGATATATTCTTACAGGCCTGTAATGCAAATTTCATTATATATACTAACCAATTTACTTATGTCCCAAAATTACGCTCTTCTGGTTTCTGCAACCTTCTGTCAGTGTCAAAACCTCCTTGGGACTTGCCCAAACAAAAAACAAAAAGGCCTATGGAAATTCCCCAATTATTTTTAACGTTGAGGGCGGTATTAAATAATCTCATGATTATTATTATAACAGGTATATAGGCCATGGGGTGAAAATCCTAACGTTCAGTCCCGTTCCGAAATTTTCATAATACACTCATTATGATAATTATTATAATAATATTTAAAAGCACCAAATAAAAGTTCGACCGTCAGAACTTCTGCAAATACGAGAAAATGACGTTTAAACTTACGAAATTGAAAGTTCTTTGCGGCAGATAAGCACGACATTTCAGGTATATAAAGTATGCCAAAAACAGGCTTCGGTCATGTTCGATCTCCATAACCGCACTACGTCTGTTTGGAGTCTACTATTTCATTTCGGATAGCTAGGGGTACAAATGTATGAGCCGCCAAATGTAAATTTATTATTTAACAAAATTATTTATATATAATTCATTATTTAACATATAATTGAATAGATCACCCATTATTTATGTATAATGCATTTACGCCTAAAAGATTATATGTAAATAATTGCGTTAACGTTTCATTATTTATATATAATTAGTTTATTGATTACATTATATATAAATAATAAAAGGCTAACCAAACATTATTTATATATATTAAGTTCGCTAATTACTTAATATATAAAAAATGAAAAGGTAAAAAATCATTATATATAAATGAAAAGCAACTTATTTTTTAACAAAATTATTTATATATAATAAGTTCACTGATTTCATTATATATAAATAACGAATTTACTTCAAACTCATTATTTATAAATAACTGCTTTTACATTTCATTATATATAAATAAGGATTACTGGCTTCATTATATATAAATAAGGAAGGGGTAACACATCATTATGTATAAATAATGAAAAATAACTTACAATTATTTATATATATTATTATATATAAATAACGAATTGACTCCAAACTCATTATTTATAAATAACTGCTTTTACATTTCATTATATATAAATAATAGCTGTCGCAAAACCATTATATGTATATAATGCTTGGACTTGGACTTGGACTTACAAGTAGGTCCTATTCACCTCGAAATGGCAAAGCAAGAGATGTAGCAGATTATTGAATCCAATGGCGCCAATAATAATAA
>NW_022738553.1:1833-5006 GCF_011630105.1 Anneissia japonica
ATATATATATATATATATTAATCATAATGTTGTACATGGAGAGGTCAGCCTTAAAGTTCTTTGAACTTCTTTGACCGCCATTCACACACATGTTTATTTTTATATTATTTAAGTAATTTTACCTATTGTATGTTTATTTGTATCGGATTTGATGTATGTGGAAAAAATTAAATAAACTAACAAACAATAAACAATAATAATAATAATAATAATAATAATAATAATAATAGTTCAATGAGACTAATTAAAAATATTTTGCGTTCTGTTATGACAAATGCTCGTTTGGAAGGCCTCATGATGCTTGGAATACATCGCAATAGGGGAAGCAACCTCGACCTTGACATTGTGGTTGACAGATTTCGTGCAAAATTTCCAAAATGTGGAATTTCACTTTGAAGAAAGAGGATTTGAAAGTAAATTAGATGGTTACATTGCAAACTCTTTGTTTCTTATTTTATTCAAAATGTTTTGGTTTTGGAAGCAGATTTTAACATTAGAAAACAGCCTACAAGAATTCATATTCTAGTAGCTCGATGCCTATCAAGTAAGTAATAAAAAATTGTCATAATTCGCCAAATATCCGTGACTGCCAGGGGGTGAAGCCCCACTGGAACCCCACCGCAGTGGCATAAGCAAGAATTTAGTCTAATGAAACTTATTTATCATCTTGATACCTTCCGTCGAAAATTGACCATACCGTCGTCCCCACCGATCGATCTAACGAGACGTTGTTATGTGGGTGTTTTATAGATTATTGAGAATGGTAATATCACCGAAACAAAAGATAAAACGACAGTTGAATGACCAACAAAGACAACTGAAGACAATAGGTCGTCATTAGAAGTTATTTAGTATAACTTTGGAAAATTAATCTCAAAATCGAGTTGCCGTCCCCGGTGTTGTCAGTGACGTCGTATGATTTGTGTGCGATTTTTACCAATTAACCCCTAAGTAAGAAATACTTGAGCCATGTAGTACCTTGCAAATCAATCCAGAAGCCCGGTAGTTTGTTGCTTGTTTATTGGTAGCGTCCCTTCACTGCAAAAAATAGTTTTTTGGGAGTTGCGTCCCCGGTGACATCGTGAGGGCATGTTGAAGGCTGGTTTTCGATTTGGTGGCACATCGATTGAGCATTTTCATTCATCTGGCCACATAAGTCAGTGATGTATCTAGATGTCTTGAAATGGGAGGGGGTGGGGGCTGATAGGGAGGGCGAATGTGAGGTGGGGAGGAGTGGCTCGATGATCAGTTAAGGGGCGCTAATTCGCAAAATAAGGTGATTTTATGTGATTTTTAACTACTTGACTGTGATTTGAAACCAGAGTCAGTAGGCATATAATCTTAGGTAAGCATGTGGTTAACATAAGCAAGAATTTAGTCATACACATCTAGATGTGTATAAGAGACAGTAACGAGACGTTGTTATGTGGGTGTTTTATAGATTATTGAGAATTGTAATATCACCGACAAATAGATAAAATGACAGTTGAATGACCAACAAAGATAATTGAAGACAATAGTTCGTCATTAGAAGTTATTTAGTTTAACTTTATTCGGAAAATTAATCTCAAAATCGAGTTGCCGTCCCCGGCGTTGTCAGTGACGTCGTATGATTTGTGTGCGATTTTTAACAATTAACCCTATAGTAAAATATAGTTGAGCCATGTAGTAATTGGAAATCAACCCAGAAACCCGGTAGTTTGTTGATTGTTTATTGGTAGCATCCCTTCGCTGCCAAAAATAGTTTTTTGGCCGTTGCGTCCCGGTGACATCCCCTTTTCAAATGTCAAAAAATAACCAACATAAATTTTAAGTTTTTAAGTGCCATTCTCCATCTTTTTTTCATGCAGCCTCAAACATGAGGGGGCTCAGGTGGATATAGTTATTTTTCTAGTTTTTATGTATGAAATTACCATTTTCCGGCATCAAAATTCCCCAATTTTTAACATTTTCTCACCTCAGCCTCATCCATAATGGGGATATGCGGATATAGTACGGTAAAAGCACAGTGTCAATACGAACATTTACACATGTAAAACTGAGCTGAGCGACTCCGAATTAAGGTGGAATTAGTAGTGGTTAAGTGACGTTTGTCATGCACTGTATTATAATGCGCTATAGAAATGGAAGACCAATGGAAATGAACCTCTCTGGAATTGCCGACAGTACAATCAGTGTAAAATATAGGCCAGTGTGGATTTCAACAATGTCCTAATGGCAATGTTCAAAATAAATGTAAATCAAATAAATATGACTGTTGGGGTGAGAGGGGGTGTATATGCTGTCTTTATGTATAAACAAACTTTAATTTTAACACCGGGTCTCCATTTTAAAAGCTCCTAAGAGTTTCGTGGAGGTCCTTTTCGTCACTTTGTTTTTGAATATGTATGGTTGAGTTTACGTCAAAAAAAATTGGCAAATATTGATGGGGAAATTTTAAAAAGTGTTTCTTTTTCTTGGCCGCATCATTTTTTCAATAGCATAAAAAAAAATGTAATTTTGTGATTGGAAATAGGCCTACGTTTTCTTTAAAAAAAAAACCAATAAAAATAAAACCAGTTTTATACAATATTTACAATATTCTTGCCAAATAAAAACAGTCCCTCCCTCATCTATTACAAAAAAGCAGTCGATTTAAAATAAATAAAAAGGCCCGCCCTATTCACTTAGAAAAATAGTGATCTAATAAGTTTTCTTATGTGCCCTAAATTGGCTATAGTGGGACACAGTGATAAACTATAAATATCTTGTTTAATATTTTCAAAAATAATCATATTCTTTTTCATTGTGTCCAATTGTTGCCGAATTTGCTATAGTGGGACACAGTGATGAAGTACAACTGTCTTCTTTAATATTTTCGAATTGTGTTCAATGTATTCAAAATATTAGATTATCACCCTTAAAAAAAATTTTTTAAAAACGATGACGGATTGCGGATTTTTTTTTTTTTTTTAATCCGAACAATTCGTTATTGTGCTTTTGTTTTTATTGATGAGGGAGGGACTGTTTATATTTGGCTAGTAATAGTAAATATTGTATAAAAACTGGTTTATATTTTATGGTTTTTTTTTAAGAAATGTATCTGAAGTCACAAATTTGCATTGTGTTCTGCTGTTAAAATAATTGGATGCGGCAAAGAATTTTTTTTTCCTGCATCAATATTTCCCGAATTT
>NW_022738554.1:0-678 GCF_011630105.1 Anneissia japonica
CCCTGGACCCCCCTACGACAGTGTTGTCTTAATCGGCCCAACTTTCGGTCCCCCTTCCGGCAACTACCCCCTTTTGGAAATTTCTCGATCAACTCCTGAGAAGCCCCCCTCTTTACTTTGCAAAAGTAGCCTGGAAAAGAAGTGCATCCAATGGTTAAAAAAAAAACAAATTAAATAAATAATAAAAAAAATAAAAAGCCCAGGGTTTCAATTAGAGGTTTTATGGTATTATAGAAGTCTTGTAAACACCAGTACATTTTACAAACCAGGCTAAATTATTATCGGCGGTAGACGTAACTTTATAATCGACATGCGCAGTAGCATTTTCAGTCGCTTGCCAGTTGCTTTGAATCGTTACAATATAGAACATGGGCGACTGAAAGCAACTGAGGGCAAATGACAATTTCCAGTTGCTTTCGATCGCAAAGTGCGCTTATGCTTATGCTTGTGTGCAAGTTGCCAAAGGCCAGTTGAGTTGAGTCAAGTTACAAGGGCGCATAAGCCCAGCTTAAAAATATGTATATTTGCATCGTCACAGAGGTTAGATTAAAATATGGTAGCTGAAATTTGTTCAAAAAATTATAAAATTAATGTTAAAAAAATAATCACAGCAAAGCAGTGGTGGCACCAGAATTTTTCTAACGAAGGGTCCGACATGACGGAAAAAGGGGTCCGAAA
>NW_022738555.1:0-737 GCF_011630105.1 Anneissia japonica
TTATATAATAACTGATTACTTTATTTCAGGATCCATTGTGATGCAAAATTAGCAACTATTTTACGTGGATCTCTTCCGATTATTCGAACTAGGCTCCAACAATGTCAACAACTGTCAGCATTTTTGGAAGAACTGAGAAGCCTGGTGGTATGCTGCAGATCACTTTATTTTAAAAAAATCATATAAAATTAATAACATGTTGGCCAAAGGCCAAATTGCATGTTATTTACAAGAGATAATTAAAATAATTATTATAATTTTTAAATATTTAAAATTCATAATGATAATACATCCGATTAAATTATAATGATAATACATCCGATAAATTAGGGAATTGTACAATTTAAAGGTTTGCATGGCGAAGTAAATCTAATTCTTGTGGCACACCACGTAGATAGTTCTAAAAAGAACTGTTATTTTTGTTTGGTTAATATCCATATCTTTATGGGTTTAATCCATTTAGTTGAGTCATTTTTTTTCAAACAATATGTTATGATCATTTATGCATTCAATAAATTGGATGTAATTTTATTCATGCATTCTTCAAATTCCATTAACCTTGTGAAAAAATCATGATGAAACTTTTAAATATTTTTTTCAAATCAAATCAAACTTTATTCGTCCATTAAAACACAGGTAAAATGGAAATTCTTTTTCCACTGGCAAAGAACATGAAACATCAAAAAAACATTTTAATGCATATGCAAGAGTGTAAAAATTTGAAAATAATTCAAAGA
>NW_022738556.1:0-594 GCF_011630105.1 Anneissia japonica
CAAACTAATTTTCTATAGAGTGGAATACAACATTCTATAGCAAATATTAAAATTCTATAGAATGCATAAACTCTATAAAACATTTCTATAGAAATTTTTTGCCTCTATAGAGTTACATAGAACTCTATATATAAAGTTCTATAGAATTCTATAGAGCTCTATAGAACTTTTTTGTATGGGTACGCCAATAAACGAAGTGTTTTTTCTCTTGAATACAAATAAATTAAAACAAATTTACTAAATAACACCAACTTTTTGTATTAAACAGTACTGAAAGATATGGTCATGCAATGCCGAAATTGCATTACAATAGATGAGCGGCCAGCGCAAGAAATACGGTCTAAGTTACTGAAGATAAAGGAGGAAATTGAAAGCGAAATACAAACACAAATGGAAGAAAATGAATTGTCAGATGGTAAGCTGAACCTAACAATCAGATCTGTAATAAGACTAATAATAATACGTTTATTGATTCTTCTTTTCATTCTTCGATACTTAAGCTCGGTTTCTATAAAATAGCTCTATCTGCCCCATACAAAAATTTTCTATAGAATTCTATAAAGAAAATTCTATAGATTTTCTATATAGTATTCT
>NW_022738557.1:0-1297 GCF_011630105.1 Anneissia japonica
TTCTGAATTAAAAACTGAGAATATTTGTAAAATTTGCTTCTCGAATATATTTTTAAATATAATGGCTAAGCCCCTTACTGAAATATTTGCATACTTATACGTTAGTGCCGTAATAGGATTTTAATTCATATTCAAGACAAAGTACCGTAATAAATGTTACCTCACCAACTTCACTGCGTTTTCAACAATGACACCATTGGCGGCATTTTATTTAGATCGTTATGTTTCTCTTGCGGTCAATGATTATATTTATTAAGACCTAACCGTTGACCATTTTTACCACCCTTTTATTGTCTTGTGATCATTGTTTCCAAGTCTTCCTTTGGGCATTGTAAGTTGTAAATTTTTTTTTCTTGAAAATTGTTTTGAAAATGTTTTCTAGACACTATTGGAAACAATCCTCTTAGTTTAATTAGAAAATCCAGATTTTTTTGAGTACTTTAAAAATTACAGATTTTCGAGAGGATAGTGTTATTATTATCATTATTATTAATTATTATTATTATTATTATTATTATTATTATTATTATTATTATTATTATTATTATTATTATTATTATTATTATTATTATTATTGTCAAGTTTATCCTGTGTCACACCCATGTTTACACCAGTGTTTTTTTTTTAATCTGATGTGGCAGTATAAGGTATTATATAATTTTTACACTGTCAAGACAAATGGAATACCGGCAGAGGCTTGACACAATAGGGAATTTCCGTTATACTAGGCCAAAAGAATGTACAGTGATCTCAAGTCGCACTCACTTAATCTATGAACACTAGCAGAAACTCTCTGGCATAATTTAGGAAGCTTTTTTCATCACCTTTGCTTTCAAAGTAGCCCGTTCATACCAAAACCAATGATTCGGCCTACATCTTATAAGGAGAAAATACGAAGATAAATATCTGATTTATACCCGCAGAGTTCACCTTCACCTCTCATACACATATTTACAGCAGTACAAGGTATTGTATAGCAAGCCAGTTTACATTTATTTTATCATTTACAACTATATACAGCTGCATACCTTATGTACAAGTTTCACAATTTAAAACTATAGTTTATTATTACACAACATAACAATTATAAGGGAAGAACTTGGTGTGCACGGAATAGGTTTCATGACATGGTTCCAGTGTTTTGGTTGGTCGATACAAACTTAATAGTATTAACTACCGTATATAGACACCTTATGCACAAAATGAATATTTTACAGTACTATATTTATATCATTTTATAAAGTACAATAAAATTGCTATCATTGCTGTCTACGCTCGTTTTAATTTGTTTTGGTTT
>NW_022738558.1:0-3505 GCF_011630105.1 Anneissia japonica
GCATCTTTTGTTTTTTTTTAATAATCTCTTTTTTGGAATTGTACCTTGAGCAATGACTGTTGAAACGGCACCAAACAAATAGATTGATTGATTGATTGATTGATTGATTGATTGATTGAAAACACGGCTCTAGTTTATGTAAAGCATCTTATTTATAATTTGTCTCGTGAAAAGGATTGCTATGAAAATATAAAATATCTAAATAATATATACAAAACTGCAAAACAAAAAAATATATATATAAAAAAAGTGTTTCATTACATACTGTACAGGGTAATGTGACTGTACTCTCGATTAAGTGCTGCAGTGCTTAGCTGAAAAAAATCAGGTTTGGTGCAACGCTTATTCAATCATTTACTGTATTGTTTATTGCACTATTTTTAGGAGCACACACTGCACCTACCATACCAGACACAATTCCTTGGAGAATGCAAGTTAACAAGGCACGAGCAACAGATAATTTTCAATGACAATCAGCACGCCAGCAGCTGTCAAAGAGCTTCTGGCTTTGACACTGGAATTATTTAAATTCATTTCCCATTTGCTGCATTTGTTGAGATTCAGCGTCTTGTTTATTTTGTAGGAAGGGGCTATATAAATCATATCAATTATTAATCTAATCAGCCATCAACAATTACAACTGAACAACTACTACAAAGATTTAGTTACACTATACATAGTAATATTCACAAACATACATTTATATAGCAGGGCTTGTTATTAGAAAATGGCAATTAATTGGGGGAGGGAGAAATTTAAGCTAATAGTGTATTTACCGTAGTACCGTACCGTAGAATTCTATGGATATTTTATCCTTGACACTTGTGTTTCCCACATGAACCAGATTTCAATGGCTATGTTCTCACACGGCTGCTAATGGTTAATCCTGCTAACCGTTAGCTGCTGTGCGTCTATATGACAAAATCCCGATCCGGATACCAAAAATATGATGACCGAATCACTGGCCAATAAGAAACTGGAAATTGTAAACGCGTACGATTGGTTGATGATAAAAACGCGCTCAACTTGCTAACTGATAGCGCTTGCTAACCGTTAGCGGTATCCGGATACTGCTAACCGATCGGGCGTTCTCATGCAGGTGCTAAGGGTTAGCGCTAACGGTTAGCTCCCGATCTGGATACTAGGGCTCTCGTGAGAACCAGGCTTAAGTTTATCCGCTGCATACTGTAAAACACAGATTTTAGTTAGATAATTTTGGTGATAATTACGGTAATTCAATGTGGTTTTTTTTTTTCAATTCAAGAAGTGAAGTCCTAAGCCTACAGACAGGCCAGACTGTATAGTAAGGCCTGCGTGGGGAATATATAATCCGCGCAAAATCTAGCCTAGAAATCCGTCTGTGCATTTTGGAAAATATTTTGCATATTTTCCCAAAAATTAGGCTTTAACCTAATCTTAATATATAAAAAATGTATTTACTTTCTGCGCTCCTATTTTCCTAGCAATTTTCTACGCAAATTTGAGCTGGTTTATGAGGTATCATCTGCTCAATTAAAAAACTCTACAGTATGGCAGACAGGTCTCCGGTTAAATAGACTAGAATCTAGATAGATAGATAGGCCTAGATGAAAAGCTTGATTTGATTGAGCACATAAAACTAAATGTTTGCTATCTGTGTGGTTGCTCAGCTTCTGTAAAAACCAATCTACGTTTATTTACGTTCATTTTGATATAACAATAATATGTTAGATTTATATAGCGCTTAATGGCAACAAGGCCTCTAAGCGCTTCACACTACTACCTTACGTCATTAGATTAGACAAGTATGACGTATGTGTAACTGTGCCCTCAATTTTACTTTTCCAGTGAGTGCTTGTTTGAATTTCAATACTCAAAGCAGTCTAACCGTGATAAAGCCAGCTTTATTCGAGGAGTTAAGACTACTCGTTAAGACTGTTTTATAAGCAATCTGCTCAAGGACTAAAAGTGACTAAAACAAGAAATTGACATATAACATATTTATATTCTCAGTAACAAAGGTGTGTCACATGTTGTGATGTCACCAGTGGTGTATCTAGGGGTATAGAATTGGAGTGGGGGCTGATGGAAGGGGGCGGGGGAGAACTTACTCTCATGCTGCATGCTGTCTTCTGTGATTGTGTTATCTTGATCTACAGCCGCTTCTAATCCTTTGAGAGCAGCAGTGACATTTTGTACTTTGAACTCCTCCATGCCTTGCTGGGAATCCCCAACCTCCATGATGTTGACGTCTTCTTCCCCTTCCTCATTCTCTGAGCTACTAACCTCTTCAAAGATCTGTTTCCAGTCGTTGCCATCTGAAAAGAAATTATCTTGTTAAGTCCTGGTCACACTATCAGGTTTTATATGACAATTTTGCCATTAAAAATGCAAGATTATGTTAAAATGCAAGATGATGTTAAAATGCAAAATGATGTTAAAATGCAAGATGATGGTAAAATGCAAGATGTTATATCATAAGTGGTGGATTCAGGAATTTGAAACAGAGGGGGGCCCAGGGGAGCACTTTAAAAAACAGAGGGTCAATACGATCTCATGTCTACCATGGTTGGGGCTGACAGAACAAATTGTACCATTATGCTACCTCTAGATTGCTGGAAATGACACTCTCTGATTTAATATTTGATTATAATTTTCTATTGTTCTCCACGTTTTTTTTTTATAACCGTACAAAATTTAGAGGGAGGGGGGGGGGACAGGCTGGCTTGACCCTCCTCCCTTGAATTCACCACTGATAACAGACATAAATAGCAATAATATGTAACTCCTTGTTCTCTAAGGTCCCTACTAATATAGAATTCAAAACCAACATACCTATTTGTAATTCACTTTTTGTGTCTTCTTTGCCATCTTTATCAGGCAACACTTCCCATCCTTAAAAAAGATAAGGATTGTAACCATGTATGGGGACCTAGCTAGCTAGCCAAAAAATAATACAAAGAAAAAATATATATATAGAACTGAACAAGAGAGAAATTTGTATGATCGTAGTATCTGAGAATAGGATTTAAAAAAATTATTATTAAGGATTTTTTTAAAATTATGACTGACAGTTAATATGACTGTATGTTATGACATGACAAAACCAGCACCATGACCACAAAAAAAAAAAATATTGACTTGTTAATATATTCTTATTCTCCACATTGTAATCTTTAAAATGATGGGTCGTTTACTGGAATAGACTCACTATTACTAAAGTTATGAATAAAAGTATTACAGCTTCTCTGTACTAAAGTACACAATACTGACACATTCTTTGCTAATTACTCATTTAGTGACAGTTTGCTGGTTTTAGGATGACAAGCCTCAAATGTTAATTAAATAACTGCTGCTACTCACAATTCAAACAATAGATAAAATTCCTAAAAATAGTATAAATCGGATGAAAGGATACGGACTCTGATAGCTGTGCTGTCCATTCTTAGTAGTCTTTTCATTTCTTTCTCAATATCTGGTGATTCTATGTACTGCAAGAAGAAAGTAAAAGAATAAATATTGAAAT
>NW_022738559.1:0-1742 GCF_011630105.1 Anneissia japonica
TCCGAAACCCCCAAAGCAAGAGGATTTTTGTGCTTTATGGGTCTAAATAATGCTATAAAAGTAGATATGTTTGAAAACGTCTGTGTCTAGGTGGGTCTGCAGTGCATTAGTTGGGTTGGAGGACTTATTTGGGAAATTTGAAGAGGGGGTTCGCCAAAAAAGAGGGGGGTTTGCTAGAAAAGGGGGTTCTCCCGAACCATAACCCCCCCCCTCCCGGATACGGCCCTGATATTTATATAAATATATAAATAAGTATATCATTTCGATACATATTTACATATTTTAATGGATTCTATAACTAGGCCTTTGTATACTTTGTGCCTGTATTTAACATAATTCAATCTTATTGTTTTATTTAAATATTATCAAATATTATTAAACTTTAACGAAAACATTACTTCATATAATATATTTTTCAAATAAATGTCTAAACAATTAATGAAATATAAACTCCGAAAGTAATTTTATGAAGATTAGATCGATAAAAGTTAACGTAGTAATCCTTATCTATTCATTAACAACAATAACTTTTCAATCTTCTAATCAATTTTATATAGCCGGAGTTAGTTTCGACCTAGGCAAACCTTGCTAAAAACATTTTCTCCATCAAAAGGCTTTTTCTATGAATGGAATGACCTGTTCGAAACACGAACTCCTGTAGACACAACCCATAGTACCGCTACGATTCTAAATCGTGAGGGAAATCCAATCACTATGTCTTTTCTTTTTTCTTTCCTTTTTCTTTTCTCTCTGTAGAGGCCTGAAGAATGAGATAAAATTACCTGATCTTTTAAGAGGAGAAAAACCTTGAATTTTAAAGAAATTAAGGGTTATTGAAAGGCTCCTCAGAATTCGGTGAAAAACTCATTTCTGGCCATCTAGGAATCAAAATTTTCCCGGGGGAGGTCCCCAGGACCCCCTTTCATCTTGGAGGTTTTTTTTAGTCATTTTGAATCACCTTCATTCAAATCCTGGATCCGCCCCTGATTATTATGTTGGTGCTAATACCTCATAACTCCCAGACAATGCCTGGGTCACTAACAATTGGATGGATGATTTTCTTTTTTCTCTCATTTATTATGTAAATAATGGATTTCAAGGATGTTTTCCTCATCATTACCTAACTCTCATTTGCTTGTGAAAGTATTTGAAAGTCACTTTGGTGTTTCCGACTTTCTGTTTTATACATTAATTTGTTTGATTGAAGAGAAGACAAAGTTATATTTACATACCAGACTGAGGAAGGGCTGGAAAACATAGTCATAGTCAAAGCAAACACATCATTAACTATATGTTCTCATTAAAAAAGAATTACATATATCGAATACCAATGTATGGATAGATGAATGTTTATAATGAATCGTCGTCTTCTAGAATAGTGAGGCCTATTAAATCATTTTTCTTATTAACTCCCAGGCTTTTTCTTTTATCAAACATTCAAAATACTATCGTGATTTAAAGTAAACTTTATAAAAACCCACAATACATAGCATATTTTCCAATAATTTTAAAGTCTTGTCTTGATATTTCGTTGAAAAACGGATAATAATTTGATTTTATGCACTCTTTTCCAAATACAGTTCTTTAATTACTGTTTTTATATGCTGCCATCACTCGTCGAAACTCCTGCATCCACCACAGACGCTAGGGGAGTTTTCTCTCTACAGCGGAATTGGGGATAGAGATCCTGCTGCAGACCGGCAGCGAGACGTAAGTCAGCCACGCTTTGCAAAGCAGCCAGG
>NW_022738560.1:0-1097 GCF_011630105.1 Anneissia japonica
TTTGAATGACAGCACCAGTGCTTAATCTGAGGTTAGTATGTTATTGAGGGGCAGCAGCAGCTATATTAATTTTATTGGATTTTTAGATGCTACTGCCATTCTTCATTATTTCATTACTGTCAGTCATGCTGATGATGGTGGCAATGATGATAGAGGCAGTGATAGTATTGGCCACCAGTATTAGCACTGCTGACTGCCATTCTCACCATTTAATTACTATCAGCTGAGCTGATGCTGGTAGTAATGATAATAAAGGCAGTGATAGTAATGGCCTCCAGTATCAGCACTGCTGACTGCCATTCTCACCATTTAATTACTGTCAGCTGAGCTGATGATGGTGGTAATGATGATAAAGGCAGTGATAGTAATGGCCTCCAGTATCAGCACTGCTGACTGCCATTCTCACCATTTAATTACTGTCAGCTGAGCTGATGATGGTGGTAATGATGATAAAGGCAGTGGTAGTAATGGCCTCCAGTATCAGCACTGCTGACTGCCATTCTCACCATTTAATTACTGTCAGCTGAGCTGATGATGGTGGTAATGATGATAAAGGCAGTGATATTAATGGCCTCCAGTATCTGCACTGCTGACTGCCATTCTCACCATTTAATTACTGTCAGCTGAGCTGATGATGGTGGTAATGATGATAGAGGCAGTGATAGTAATGGCCTCCAGTATCAGCACTGCTGACTGCCATTCTCACCATTTAATTACTGTCAGCTGAGCTGATGATGGGGTAATGATGATAAAGGCAGTGATAGTAATGGCCTCCAGTGTCAGCACTGCTGACTGCCACTCTCACCATTTAATTACTGTCAGCTGTGCTGATGCTGGTGGAAATGATGATAAAGGAAGTGAGTTATTTTTACATCTCCCTGGTAATGGATGATGATGTTGTTTGTGGTTGGTGTATTTGAATGATGATTTTTGAAGGGTGATGATGTTGATGATGATGTTGATAAAGATAATTTGTGCACATCAGTATACTGTAATGATTTTAATAAAAATGAGTATAAATAATGGAGAGTTTTTTTTTTCAAATTTTGTTTCTTTATTTTGATTTTTCAAGGCTACTATTACTGGTGTTTTGTTTG
>NW_022738561.1:0-16501 GCF_011630105.1 Anneissia japonica
AAGCAGAGTGCTCAATGGTAGACCAGAGCGGATAATAATTATATAGGTCTAATTATTTTTTATTCCGCCAACAGAATAATGATAAAATGAAAGACATATTTAAGGCTATGTGTACTCCTACTACTCAATTACCAAGTATTGACGTTGATGACACACAGGTATAATTGTTATGTTTTTCTTAGGTTAACAATTCGTTCAGCTCTCGGGCGTGATAGTATCGGGCCACATTTCGGCAGTTCTTGATAGACCGAACCAAAGCAGGTTCAATAACGTGTAAAACTATGCTAGTGTCAAAGGGTATAATTTTATATTTATCATTTATGTGCTTCGTTCGGTGTCTTGACTACAAACTACTAAATCCTTTCCGAGCCATTGGGGCTCATAGGGCTGGAGCTTGTCCCCAGTTTCTGTAGTCTGAAGCGGATGAGTTGTACTCCACCTTGACGGGACACTAGTGCATCGCAGGTTAGTCCCCAGCAGATTACAACTGGGTGGACTGAAGCAATGTAGCTAAAGTGCCTTGTCCACAAACGAATATGCACAGCACAAACTAGAAACCCCGACCTTACGATTGAAAGTCCGAACCTCAACCGCTGCGCCAAACTGCCGCCCTCAGTGTCTTGGCGCTTGACTCAAACCATCCTTTGTGTTGGTCTTCTAGTGAGAACTTTAAATGTGTTCTACGACGTGACTGTTCCCGACACAGACTTACTACGACCTATCGTGTCTGAATTTAACGCGGAGCTCACGCTGCGTCGTACGATCGATGTAGGTCCGACGTCCAGCAAATCCATCTCCGCATTCTTTTTGAGCGCTAGAAACGTGACGTCGTCTGCCGATTTTCGGTGATAGTCTGACTGAATCGTCATTGACGATCCGTTGCGTGCGGCTTGCCGCGTTGCGTTGTTTATGGAATCGCACCGGCCGGCAATCGTCGGCACAGTGTGTATACCCGGTCTAATGTTGCATTCACATCTCATCCGAACGGAAATTCGGACCGTGTTTCCGATGCGCTGAACGCCAGAGTGCCTATTCTTACACACTGATTGGATTTTCTGATCGGTTCGGAAGGCTTTCTGATCCAAAAATTTGTATTTGGTTTGAATGCACCTTTACTCACACAGCATCGACTATAGGCGCGTTTGGCTGCGTCGCACGATGCTGACTGGGCTTAATGATGGTTAACCAAATCGTTCGGATTCGGCAACATGGTCCATCAAATTAATTCATAGGAATCTAAGACCGCCGATACCTCGAAATCTATCATTGCAATTGGTATAGTGTTAGCACAAAATTAACTAAGGTATGTAGTATACTCAATACTCATGAAATTTTTAATTTTATACACTTTATTTAGTGTCTAAATGAATCGGCCTATTTGCATTTTCTAGAGTATAACGCTGGAAAGTATTAAGAGCGACTTGCAGACGTTCAAAGAAGATATTGTCTGGGTGCACAATTGTGCCTTAAAAAAAGGAGGAAACCTAACCGAACAACACACCGATTTATTGAAAGAGTTAAATGACACAATTAGTATACTATGTAAATGTGTAAGTATAAATAGATAATAATAACAATTGTGAATGTAATATATTTAAAGATTGTATATTTAAAAATATTTAAATATTTAAAGATAATCTTTAATCTCTCGTTTTAGCTATTTCAGCATTTTGTATTTGACATATTTACATTTTGTTATTCATTTATTTGAAAAAAATCAAAACATATACCATGCTAAGAGGAAACCATGGGCCAGTGCCCAACACAAAATGTGGGATCCTCTAATCTAATCCTCTAAAATATGAATATGAAAAATATAATATACGAATGCTAAAATACCATACAAAGGTAAGAAAATATTACTAAGTTACTTAAAAAAGATATTCTTATTATATAAAGCTAATATAATTTTACCATCATTTCCTTGTGACATTTTAATGAAACATTCATCTGAATTATATACTCTTTAATAAAATTACATATATATATAATTACGTGTGTATAATTATTATAATCACTTTTTTGTATTAATAATAATAATATTATTATTAATATTATTATTATTATTATTATTATTATTATTATTATTATTATTATTTTATAGTTCTGAAAAGAACTGTTGTTTTGTTGAGAATATCTCGCTTCAATTAAGTTGTTTAGCGATGCAAACCTTCAAAAGAAAAAGCCTTATTGCTCTGTGGTATCTAATACACTGAATGCATAGAAAGGTTTAAAAACTGCACCGTACATTATTTCCGTCAATTTTTTCTGCCCTCACCATCCCGTCCATTCTGTCTGCGCTATCCATCCCTCATGTGGTAATAAGCTATTTCGTAGTCTGAACTACACATGCCCGTATCCAAAGTCAATCGATTGACTTTGATATGGGCATGCGCAGTTAAGACTACGAAAGGGCTTTTTAATGAGCCAATTCGTAGTTTTAACTGCGCATGTCCGTAGTTAAGGTCAATTGACATGAACAATTGAACACACAAAACATAAGCTAGGCCTTGCTAGGCCTTAGACTTGGGGTGGCCTTTGGAATTGTCTGAAAATAGTAAACTTCCATCAACTAAACTAATATTAATGGTAAAGTAAAGATGAAGAACTGTTACTTAGCTTCTAACAAATTGAGACATTTCCAAGGCCATGCCTATTTGGAGACTTTGTCTATACTATTTGTATGTATTAAAAGATTGTTTATGTCGATTGTCCTTCACTGCGGACATGCGCAGTTAGAACTACATATTGATTATTTATTGTTAAACCTGGTTTATATAAAATCGCTACACTTTCGCTACAGCGTTTTTACAGCAATCGTCAGGCATGGTTTTCATAAAATCGTTACATTTTCGAAAAGTGTTTTCATGCAACCGCTCCATTGCTTAGCTGCCCCGATTCGATCAGCGTCGCCGTAGTTGTAGTGATATTATAGAAACCAGACTTAAAATCCTTTAATGTCATCAACTATCATGCATCTATTATCGAACAATCTCTCCAATAACGTCCAATGGGTGTTATATTCGAAATGTCTGAGCAATATAATATTCAAATGCATCTAAAGTTATATAATGATCTTTTTGTACAGGCGCCAAATGATACTGGTAGTACTACGTCATTTAATGGAATAATATGCGATAGGCCTACTGTAGATGTTGCAATGGTAACAGGATGTACGCTGAAAACCGTCCAACAACTCGATGATTATGTGGAAAAAGTACTACAGACCTACTAGATTCAGAAAATTGTACATCAAACTGTACTAGAAACACACCAGCACACGTTGCAGATTGTCAGTGTTAATCCTTATGAATTTAAGGGTATATTTAAGACAGTAATTTGAGTTTTACACAAAACACTAAACTATTTAATAGGATACTATAAATAATTGGTGTTGCAAAGTAGGCTTATTACAAGCTTAGTCAAAATAATTATGTACTTATTTAACTATTTATTAACTACAAAACACAACTATTTAAACGCATACTGTAATGCCATTCAGCATTATATAAAATTATTTACATTCGTAACTTATATTACTATACAGAATAACAAAATAATCATTTTATTATCCAACTGGGTTTTCAATTTTAGTCAAAAAAAAAAAAAAAAACGTTTTCTCTCCCCCCCCCCCTCCCCCACCCTCTCTCTCTCTCTCTCTCTCTCTCTCTCTCTCTCTCTCTTTCTTAATGGATTATACAGTATAAGGTATTTTAAAGAGTGATTTTTAAAAAGTAAATTTAAAAGAATATTTTTTGTTTAAAGAAGTCTAAATTTTAATATGTTTTTTATATTAAATTATAAACAATTGTGATTGAATTCTGTAAAATTGAATCACAATGGTATGTTAACAAATGCATTAGATAATACTAATATTTTGTTGGTTTCTGAAATGAAAATTTGATAAAATATTATGTAATTATTACTATTACTGTTTTATTAATATTACTAAACTCAGTGATAAATGCGACATATTATGTATTATTCGACTGGTGAAGATTTAACAAAGGCACTATTCATTAAAAGTCTGCTATAGTAATGCCTTACGGTTAGTGTTATTGAAATGAAATTCTGAAAAAAAAAGATAGGCCTAAATGGATGAGTATGTCCTATTATAATTGTTGTTGTTGTTGATGTTGTTTTTATCATGATCATCATTATCAACATCATCATTATTATTATTACGATTATTATAATTATTATTATTAGTTACTATTATTAGTATTATTATTGATATTGTTACAGTATTATTAATAGGCCTATTATTATCATCATCATCATCATCATTAATAATATTATAATTATTATTATTGTTATTATTATTAATAATATTAGCTCATATTATTATTATTGTTGTTGTTTTTGTTGTATTATCATTAACTAGTTACTATCATTAATTTATTATTATAACCAATGATTTATCGTAGTATTAGTTATTATACGCTTACATTTAACATTATTTATGGTTTACAATACCGTGCAATGTATTTATTCAGTAATATTTATTAATATAGTATAGATTAAGCTATCCTAATTATTTATATATTTAATTGATGTGCATTGTATCAATGTTTGCAATAAACAAATTTAAATAATACATGCGTCAGAACTTGGTTTAATGCTGTACAATTAACCCTCTATGGCGTACTGTATTATAACGAAGTGGCATGGGGCTCATGGCTAAAATTTTATTTGACCCTACTATCCTGGGGACGTCTGAGTAGAGAGCCAGTGGGGTACGGGTCAAACCACCGCTTCGGCGTTGTTGACGTCTTAATGGCGTATTTTGATTTTTATACATGATCTGCGCCATAAAGGCCCCACTCGGCCAATTTGGACAAATATGAAAATAATAAACAATTCTGATGAATATCTCGAGCCCGGTACCATCTGGGCCCCAATCTTCAGCCCGTAGCTACCTATATCTGTTGCGCCACTGTCACAGTGTCAGTACTTACTTACCCCGGGTGCTGGTGGGGTGGAGACAGATGTGTCTATCACCACAGAGTAACACTAATTGTTTTGTTGACTTTGGAGATGCACGCCATAACGGTGACAACGGTTTTATGCTTTTGCTTCCTTCGAAAATTAACATCAACTTGTATGCTGTTTAATTTTTTCCTTATATGAATAAAAAAAGAAATAAATTTCTTTTTTAATCACATTTTAATAGAGAGGGTTCTTTTTACAACAAGTATGTAGACAGATCTGTTCCAGACTTAATATAATCCAATTTAAGCCTACAATACCCCACCAACCACTTTTTTCAATTACTTTACAAAAAATATATAGGCCTATACGTTATCTATAATAAATTATATAAATATTTTAATTTTTTTGCACCACAATGTCTCTAAATAAATATAAAACATGTGTACCTGTCAAGTCGGCCCTGATACTTTAAATTGGAGGGGAATTATTGTATAAGTATAAATTTACGAGTCTAGAAGAACAATTTTTTTTTAATCTGCTCACATCAGCTACAAACATGGTGGAGCAGAGGTGTATAGGCCTATATTTATTTCCGAGCAAATATAAGCACCAATTTTAAAATTGTGCTAGCTTCGCCCCCAGCCAATGAAGCTGAGGTGGGTGTAGTCTAGACTCTACCAACTTTAAATCCTGTATTTACCCCTGGAGGGAGTCACTGATCTGCTCGTCAGGTTGCCAGTTGCTAATTCCGGGCATTTTTTCTAGACACAATTGTGTTTAATATTGCTTTTCTATAAACAATGATGGTTGTAAATATATCCTATGAACGCAAGGGGCGTAATCTGTCTCTTATACACATCTAGATGTGTATAAGAGACAGCCCTAAAGGGACATGGTTAGGAAAAGTATTATTATTTCGTTCCCTCTAAATGTTATTTCGTTCACTTGCAATATTATTTCGTTCCCGCGAAATAATATTTCGTTCTATCGAAATAATATTTCGTTCGCTTGAAATAGTATTTCGTTCCCTCGAAATAATATTTTCATTTGACTCCAACTGTATCATTTAGTGTTACGGAGCCCCTAAATGGACGTGGTTAAAGAAAATATTAAACTATTTCAAGAGAACGAAATACTATTTCGTTCTCTCGAAATACTATTTCGTTCGAACGAAATATTATTTCGTTCTCTCGAAATATTATTTCGTTCCCTCGAAATGATTTCGTTCCCTCGAGATAGTACCGGTATTTCGTTCCATCGAAATATCATTTCGTTCCCTCGAAAAATATTATTTCGTTCTCTCAAAATAATATATCGTTCGCTCGAAATATTATTTCGTTCCCTCGAAATAATAATTCGTATATGGTACGCCCACTGTGCCTTCGGCGTCGTTGGGTGTTCGCTCGACGAAAAATGCATTTGACTGCAACTGTATCATTTCGTTCGAACGAAATATTATTTCTTTCTCTCGAAATATTATTTCGTTCCCTCGAAATGATTTCGTTCCCTCGAAATAGTATTTCGTTCCATCGAAATGTCATTTCGTTCCCTCGAAATATTATTTCGTTCTCTCGAAATATTATTTCGTTCCCTCGAAATATTATTTCGTTCTCTCGAAATAGTTTAATATTTTCTTTAACCATGTCCCTTAAGGGGCTCCGTATTTCGTTCCCTCGAAATAGTTTAATATTTTCCCTAACCATGGTTAGGGGCTCCGTAAAGCTGTGCTGTTATCTTTCTATAATTTGAGAGACAAGTTGGTAATTCCTGTCCAAAATAGAGCTGAGGGCGCCCTATCGTGTCCAGTATTATATAAGGGCCTTGTGTCATTACTGTTTTGATAGTGTCCAGAATGAACGAATGAACGAATGAATGAATGAATAAATGAATGAATGAAAGAATGAATAAATGAATGAATGAATGAATGAATGAATGAATGAATGAATGAATGAATGAGTGAATGAATGAATGAATGAATGAATGAATGAATGAATGAATGAATGAATGAATGAATGAATGAATGAATGAATGAATGACAACATCAACATCATCTGCATCATTATCAGCATCACTATTTAGATTCATTCTTAAGTTGGGCCTGCTGTGTGGAACAAAAATACAAATAGAAAATTCTTTATTTGTCAATTGTTATATACATTAACAGACAAAAAAGAATGAAATGAGACAAAAATGGAACTCTCATGAAGCCCTAAGCAGGGGCGTACCGTGGGAGGGGGGTCGATGGTGCGGTCGACCCCCCTTTTAAAGAAAGTGCCCTTTAAATATCCTCGCTTCACTCATAAATAACGCACCCAGCGAATTCTGAAAGCTTCGCTAAATTGCTCCGAGTTCAGCTTTCCCCCTGCACTTTCGTTTCGACCCCCCTTAGATGTTTCATCGTACGCCCTGGCTAAGGGCTTGTTAAAAATAAGAGAGGGGCCTAAGCGAAACTTACACAATAAAGCCAATATTCACGATTAATTTTAAATGAATAATAAGAATGAAAAGAAGTATACTATAAACAATGAAACAATAACACACACTTAAACTAAGAGATAAGTTAGTATAGTAAAACGATAAAATAAATGTTTGAAATAATTAAAATATAAATAATAGAACGACTGTAAATGCAAAGGAAAAAATATGAAGTCAACAAGAAAATGAAGAGTACTGGTATTCAACAAGCATTCTAACTTAACTCTCAGTAAAACTATGTTTTTCTTTAAGTAACTAAATTTATGTAGAATTTTTCACAGAGGATTCAATATTATTCATAATATTGGACCAGTGCAAGAGACGTGGAGAATAGTACATGAAAGTGATCTCAAAGGAGTCCTAAGCTCATTTTTGTGTCTATTTACAGGTCAGTAGACACATTCCTGTCGGTTTTCAATCCGGAAGCGTAAAGTTGACCTCCTAATGTGAACTTGACCACTGCCAAATAATGTAAATTTTACCGCGTGCACTAAGTTACCCAGTAGTGTGTGTGTATAACAAACTATAAAAGTACTTGTTGTTTCTACCCTAACTTGGTGGTGTGGGAGTTGATGCTAGCCTGTCATTATCAATCAACTGCACGGTTTGGAAAGTTAAAACGAGTAAAGTGATTTAAAGGGCTCACCGTTGAACTCAGATCGTATTTTGCTTCAGGAGGCGCCAGTGGGGAGGGGGTGGCCGGGGGCCTTGGACTTCCCCGTCGGGGAAAGCTGCTTTCCCCCCCCCCCTACCTGTCGGGGAGAAAAAGCACTATTACATTACTGTAATTACAATACTGTATCCCCATATGCCTAGGCAGTGTTTATACGTACAACATGGTCTTTGAAGGGGTACTGGGACATTTCGCCGAATGCCAGTTTGCCGACGGACGTTTAGCCGAGAGAAGTTTGACCGAAAGAATATTCACTGACACCAGAATTCGCCGAAACTGAATTCGCCGACTGGACTATTCGCCGACGACAGCCAATTTGCGGATAACTAATTCACCGACAGACATTTCGCCGACAATTTCTTTTTGTGATGTTGTGATTGATGTTTCTTCGACAGATGTTTTGTTTTGTGGAGGACTGGGTAGTCATCATGGAAGGTCGTTATTATAGCTATCCATAAATATTTTTGTAATGATGTTAAATAACATTAAATGTAGGCCTAATAATAATAATTGAATTACTGTTTTTCATTTGTTGTTATGGTAATGCTGGTTTCATCAGCCTCTGATTCGAAAAAGTTTCTTTATATATATATTATTTATTTATCTATTAAATACATGAAATAAAGGTAGGATGCTCGCACACAAGACAAAAAAACGTATATAACAGAAAAATATCATGTGACGTATTTCATAATTCATGATGGAGTGTACGTTATGGGGTGACACAAGGTAACAAGTATTTCATGATACCATGGTTTGAACGTCTGTTCATAAGAAATTCCTTTGGAAGCCTATGAACGCAAGGGGCGTAATTATATACATAAACAAATTTGTTGTAAATAGACGCTATTCATAACTTGTAACTTCATAATAGAGTGTGCGAACTATAATAATAAATAATAATATGTCGTTCTTATATAGCGCTTCATATCTTTACAAGGCCTCTAAGCGCTTCACATTATTATCCCGGTCATTGGATCAAACACATATGGAACACATTGAACACCAAATTAAATTAGTAAATTAAATTATATTATCATTCTATAATATTGCAGCTAGTAATCAGCGCAGGTTGTGTTGGAACCTACCAGGTAACCACTTGTACTCCTGGGTGGAGAGAGGCAAAGTAGACAAAGTGCCTTGCCCAAGGACACAAGGGATTTGCACAGCCAGAGTTTCGAACCCCCGACCTCAAGGTTGGGAGTCCAAGCCACGACCGGTGCGCCAACCGCTTGAATTGTGCTTAAAGATTTGTACATCATGAAACGGATAGTGGATAATGATAAGCATCATGAATACATGATGGATTGCAGACCGCTATCGGGGCGTAACCATGTATGGCATGGCATTGAACAAAAATTTCAATTAGATACTGGGATTTTATGAATATTTAAAAAAGCAAAATAATTGTAAACAAAGAGGTAATTAATTATGAGGCGTGCAAAATGATTGATGGATTAGACATCCGTTTTTGAGATTTAAATTTATTTACTTAAAAAAAAGAAAAAATTAACTGTTGTAAATATGAGAATACTCAGTGAGTTTTATATTTATCCTGAAATTTTAGTTGCAATTATACTGTTAAATAACATAGTTGTACATGACATTTACGTAATTCCTTTATGTTTTAATTTTTATCATTCTTATTTCCATTTTTAAATATAGGTACAATCGTACCGTTATTCCATTCATTAGGAATTTTACCTGTTTTTACAATGTTATTGAACAATAACAACATTAATTATGAGATGTGCAAATGATTGATGGATTAGACATCCGTCTTTAAGATTTAAATTTATTTACTTAAAAAAAAGAAAGATTTAACTGTTGTAAATATGAGAATACTCAGTAAGTTTTATATTTATCCTGAAATTTTTGTTGCAATAATACTGTTAAATATCTTAGTTGTACATGCCATTAACGTAATTTCTCTATGTTTTTTTAATCCTTCTTATTTCCATTTTAAATATAGGTACAATCGTACCGTTATTCCATTCATTATGAATTTTACCTGTTTTTACAATGTTATTGAACAATACTAAAAGGGAAATTTCGATCATTTTCACTACGTGTTTCATAAGTTCGTTAGTAATGCTGTCAGTACCTGGCGTTTTGTTATATTTCACATGTTTTATAGCATTGCTGACATCGTCTATTGAGATTACGAAGTTGTTTAAAAATGGATATAATAATTCGTCAAAGTTACCTTTGACAGCCATTGGAATACTCTCAATATTTCTATTAACTTCCTCAGTAAGTTATTCATATAAATGGTCTTTGTTGAGGCAGCTAAGAGATATTAAATGATCTTTGATAATATCGGTAATCATAGTTTCGTCATCAGTAATTTTATCAGTGTTGGGTATATATATATTTATTAAATATTTTAGTACTATAGAAAAACATGAGACTGTAATAACTAAAGAAATATAAAGGACAATTTTTAAATTGGTACAAAGTGAGATAAAACGGAAGACAGAATACAAGATACAGGGTGTGACTTTACTGCAAAGTTAAGGAAAAACTTTAAATGTACAATATACTTTAAAGTAATAATAATTATTTCAAATGTTTAAAATGCACCAGAATACGACGTATTAAAAATATATAGTAAAGTTGAAATATTCAAGGAGAGGACACATTACAATAAATTATTGGTCTTTATCTTTTTTTTTTTTTTTTCATTCACATATCAAATTCTAAAAATAGTAGCACAGGCTGAATTACAGTTTGAATGTACGGTACAAATTGGGCATATCAATAAATTAATGGGTATATACAATTCAATAAATGATTAATATAAAGATGCATGTTGTGGCGAAAAGGTTAAGTTGTCGCACAGTCCAGTATTGAGTAAATGAGCTATAAAATATGGGAGCTCAAATAATTACCTAAAAATCCAAATTTGTTTTTCACTATAGATCAACATTTTAATGTCTTATTAATCATGTCCCAAAGTATTAGTTCTGGAAGTGGTTTAACAAATTGTTTATTTAACGTTATTTTTCATAGTTTATTCTATTAAGCTATGTATGCACAAATAACTTTGAAAGGTAATTACTCAAAATTGTGTTTATCTTGACTCTAAGAGTAACTCAACTTTCACTTTCCAATAACTTAGGCTTGAAATTTCCAATTTGAATGAATGACGACTCATTTTAAAGATCACATACTCAGGTATCTGAAAATACCAATAACTTGAATTTCAATTTTTGCTACAACTTGGCCATTTTGCCACAACATGCCTCTTAAGTTAGCTATATACAAATTGAATGAAAAAAGCCAAATTGATTATTTGTAAATAATCGTTAGATAAAGAAAATGAAAAATTAAAAGATAATAAAGAAATTTACATAATAATAATTATGTAACAAAATTGCACAATATTGTAATACAATAACTATTCAAAAAGTCTTTCACACAAGAGACTTACAGGACCTTTGACCAGATGAGCGTATAACAACTCAAATGGAGAAAACCTCAACGATTCATTTGGACCTCCCGATAAGCAAATAAGAATAGGGGTACAAAACCATCCAATTATTTGAACTGCTCTGGAGTTAACGATCTTAAACTCTCACGCACCCATGGGCGCAGATCATGGGGGAAGGGGTAAACGTCCAGGGGTGGCGCCAGGGTTTGCCCGACGCGGGGTACGAGGTCTCCGAAGGGAGGACGACGTCCCGGATGAGGGGGAAAATTTCCCTGACGAGAACAAGTGGGCGTGGTCGGACGTCGCTTTAAATGCCTCGAAAATGGTCTAGGGGCGAATTTCCCGAAATTTTGAAAATTTTGTGGTTTTAAACGCTTATTTCATCGATTTTAGAGTCTACTAATGTGTACAAAATACCTGTAAACGTCCCCTCACATATTTTTAAGGGGGAAGGGTTGATCCCCTCACTTTTCGTGAATCAATAAGATATGTCTGAAAATTGCTGACATAAATGCATATATGACCCAGGTTTCAACGAATGAGCGTTGTACAGCCAGAGTACATCTTATTTTATAGCAAGATACCTGTATCTCATGCCCACAAACATCTGAATTAATTATAATACTCGACTCGAGTGCGCGTGCCTTTATTATAATTTGAGAAGTATGGAAAAAGTGTGCAAAGATATAAGATTGGGATTCGGCACATGAAGTAGTATTTTCTATGGTACATCACAGCGATTAATTAGATGATGATGAATACTATATAAAGAGTGTCATATCCGGCAATCTAGTGGTACAATTTCTCCAAATTTTACCACCTCAGCCCCAACTGTGTGGAGCTGAGAGACGTGTGGACTCACAGTTTTGGGTGAGTCCACACAGAATTTATTGGCCTTCATTTTGACTATACTGTATTATAATGGTGATGTGATGATGATGAATTTTACTATTTAAGTGTCATTTCCGGCCATCTTGAGGTAGTACGGTATTTCCTCAAATTTCCTTACCTCAGATCCATGGTGGGGCTGAGGTGAATGTGGCCACACGGCTTTGAGGTAAGTCGAGTATATTAAATACATCAAAGAAAATGTTTCTTTAGTTTTATTTTCTATGGCATATCACTATCACACAATTAGATCTATGTTGTTGACGAAAATCAATGATTAAAGATCAAGAGAAATTTGCTGGCGCTTCATGTAGACTAAATATTGGTGTGATAATGGTGAATTTTACTGAAAAGTGTCATTTCCGACCATCTAAAGGTACTATTTCCTCAAATTTTCTCACCTCGGCCCAACCATGGTGGGGCTGATGTAGTTGTAAACTCACGGCTTTGAAGTAGGTAAAGTAAATACATCAAAGAGAATGTTTTTAAGTTTTATGTGTACATTACACATACTAATTAGATCTCTGTGGTTGCCGAAAATCGCTGATACTTTTGACTATATACTGGGGATGTGATGATGAATTATACTATATAAAAGTGTCATTTCTGGCCATCTACAAGTACTATTTCCTTAAATATTTGCGTGCACCCTGACCCTACCGCCAAATCCTGCATCCGCCCCAGAGATCCTTGCTTTACTCCCCACAAAAAATAGTAAAGTAGCCGGCCGATGGAAGGGACATTTTCCTATTATAAGGAAAGTGGGGGATGTAAATTATGAGATCGATGTGGGGGATGATAGGTGTAAACAATAAATATACCATGTAAATATGTGGAGATTATTTCATCACAGATTTATACCCGACAGTCGGGAAGACAACGTTTTTGTTTTTTTCAGATTGATGATGTAGAGATGTCGGGGGAAGCTGAAAAAATTAGACAATCAATGGTCCCTACATCCTTACATTTTCAACCCAGTCTATGTGATTAGGTTCTAAAGATGTTGATATACCCGATACCTTGTCTGAGACAACGTAACGATTTACGTTCACTATTAACTACTAGGCCTAAGTATGATCCCATCTTCAACGATATGGCAGGGAAAACAAGCATTACAAAACACACAGTATTGGATACCACAGATACCACGATAAGGTGCAAACATTTTGAGCAGGGGTCGTGAAACACAGTCCCCACAACCTTTTTTGCCCCTAAAGACAACCTATTTTGCCTTTGTGTTTCACGACCCCTTTAGAGCATTTTCGCATCCCATACGCCAAGGAGGCAGATGTTAAGAAGGAGATAATATCTATGTTGGATTTAGGTTTTGTAGAGGTATCCCAGTCGCCTTGCGCTTATCCCATTGTGACGGTTGTTACACCAAATGGTGACCTTCGTATTTGTACGGATTATCGCTTGTTAAACCAAAATACAATATCCGACCCGTATCCTGTGCCCAGAATAGACGAAAGAATCGACAGGTTCGGTGATGCCAAGTTTTTGACTACTTTGGACCTGAAAAATTGGTCAAATAGGCCTTACCCAAGATGCGAAGGAGAAATCCGCCTTTATATGGCACCTTTGGACATTTTCAATATGGAGTTATGCCCTTTGGCATAGCGGAGCCACTTTCGATATTATGGAGTAAAAAATTAATTAAAGCCATTTGAATGCAAATTCTTGGAATGGGGGAATCATGGAGGGTAAAAAGTGGTCCACCTTGAAGGACCCTACAATTAATGGAACACACCCAGCGCTCCCAAGTCAACAAAAAGAACAACAAAAACAGCGGGAATAGGTGAGAAGGTTGATAATGTTTAGACATCATACATGCAACATATAAATGAAGATAAGGGGTGGGGGAGCTCACTATCAAACCCGCCGAATGCCATTTCGGGAGACGACAAAATGTTACATAATTAAGGATATGTAATTGGGGATGGTATGTAAGACCCAAACCCGACAAAGTGGAGCCAGTTCGAAATTTCACCAGACCAGTTACTAAGAAGGATGTTAGGTCATTTTTAGGCCTAGTTAATTATTACAGGAGTATGATTCCTCAGATGGCTGAAATAGCAAAGCCCCTCACTGAGGCAACCCGTAAATCCGAGCCTAACAATATAAATTGGAACAAGGATAGGGAAATTGCATTTAATGTCCTGAAAAAACAAGGTAATTTCGGATCTGCTGCTAAGAAGCCTATGCTTCAATAATCCATTTATTTTACAGGTAGGCGCGTCAAATATTGGACTAGGGGCGGTGCTTTATCAAATTAATGAGCAAAATGTTGAACAACCAGTGGCATATATTGCCAGAAAATTGCTACCTAGGGAGGAGAAATACTCCATAATGGAAAAGACTGTTTAAGTATTGTATGGGCGATACAACAATTACATCGTGTATTTTTATGTCTTCCCATTTTTAATTCAAACTGACCATCAGCCTTTGCGATGGATTTAAAAAATAATTTGACTAACAACCACATCGCAAGATGGAGTTTAATACTCCAACAGTATGACTCTACCATACAGTACTGAAATGGGCGTCACAACGCGAACGCGGATACCCTATCGTGTATATAGATACGATTGCATTGAAACTTAGATTTTAGAATATTTTTTGCCTACTTTTCTTATCGTTGTGATTATGTCACACCACACTTAATTTTAGAAATATGTTTTAACATTAACAATTTTATATTTGATCATATGTAACTTACTTTCCATGCTTAAACTTGGTATCTTGGAAAAGGCCAGATTTCCGTTCACAGATTTGCAGTTATTGAGGAATTGTTATATTTTAAAAATATACCAGTTTTGGACTTTGGATACAGATCATGAAGGATGTGATTGTCTACAAACTTTGTATGAATATTAACCAACATTTTTCCTTGCTTTCATTTTTTCATTACTGCATTTGTACTGAACAATGCTACAGTATTTCGTAGAAAAGAGACAGATGACTGGAAGCAACATGTAATGAACATTCGTTACATAATGAAAGAACATTGGTTTTGGATGTATGCATTTTGGAGAACACAAAGAAAGCTAAGTGTTGGGGTAACCACCCAGGCAAGAAATGGAGTGAATGACAGGTATACCAAACATTTCCGGTATGGAGACATAACATGAGACTGCGTAGTGCCATGCACTAAATGGTATGAACCCCTAGAAACTACCAGTGTTGATAACGGCGAAGAAAGCGATGAAGATGTATTAAACATTATTTTTTTCTTATTTTACGTCTCATGCTTTTTTGGCATTAACAATGGCAACCATGTGAACATTTGTTGATAATGAACGACAATTAATTGCAACAAACTCTTTTTAACTTTAATTTGGTTAATTGTGGGCAATGAAACATACGGTACTTTTACATTTATTTAGACTTTGATTTTTCTGGACAATATGTCAGGAAAATGAGTGTGAGATCAGTAGCGGCGCTAGCGGGGGCAGGGGGCTTAAGCCCCCTATCAGTTTGGTCAAGAGTATATATATATATATGTATATGTATATATATATATATATAGATTAAAAGGCAAAATACTGAAAAACAACATTGCTGTGGGAAACAATGGCTGGATCTCAATAGAGATACAAAAATTATAAGCAACAGCTAAAAGTAAACGTAAGTAAACAGCCAGAAATGGAACCAGAGCTTTTGGACAACATTAGTCCTATATATATATATATAGCGAAATTTTGCTCTGAAAGACCAACAATTCAATTTATGGACTCGGATCGAGGTAAATTGAAAAAAACTATGGCATTATATTATTCACCTAGTTTTGCTATAAATGTGAAAATTGACAATAAACTTAGTTAACTAGTTACTCTTTACTGTCTTTATCAATTTTAATTGAAATGATCATAATGCCAATTTCCAAGGTTGCGCTCATCTTGGCGGAGAAAATGGTTATTTTTGTAAGATTATTATATTATTATTATTATTATTATTATTATTATTATTATTATTATTATTATTATTATTATTATTATTACTATTGTACAAAATACAATCTCATCAAAGCAATCATATATAGAATATATATAAATATTATTATTTTAATAGTAGTATTATGCTTATTTATTATTGTTGAA
>NW_022738561.1:16585-18628 GCF_011630105.1 Anneissia japonica
ACTGTTATATAATAATATTATTTATAATATTTTTATTACCACTATTGATATCATTACAGTATTATCATCATCCATCATCATCATCCTCATCCTATTCGTCATCGTCATCATCATTCTCATTGTTGTCAATCATTATAATCATCCTTACTATCATCGATCGTTGTAATCATCACCATCATCATCATTATCATCACATCATACTCATCCATCGTCATCGTCCTCATCACGTCCTTATCAATCATCTATCGTCGTTATCATCATCCTCATAATCTTCATCCTCCTCATTCTTCATCATCATCATCCTCATCATCATATTCATCCTCATCTATCATCCTCATCATCATCAATGGCATAGCCAGCTATTGGCACAGTTAGGACAGTCCCACACCATTTTTCCAATGGGTCCACAAAAAAATGGTCCACATTTTAAAAAAGGGTCCAAATTATGTAATTTTATGCATAAAATGGGTCCAGATATTTCATATTTTTGCGTACAATGGGTCCACATTGTTTGAATTTACACGTAAAGTGGGTCCGCTCTGATATTGTCCCACACCGTTTGAAAGTCCTGGCCATGGCATTGATCCTCATCCATCATCATTGTTAAAATCATCACCTTCATCCTACTAATCACCCTCATCCATCATCATCCTTATTCTCATCATCATCAACCTCATCCTTATTATACTTATCATTATCACTCACTCATCATCATAGTCCTCATTATCATCATCATTTTCATTATCATCCTCATCATCATCCTCATTACAATCATCATCTATCATCATCATCCATCATCATCCTTGTCATCATCATCGACCACATCATCATCATCCTTATTAATCATCATTATCAATCATCATCCTCATCATGAGGATGATAATGAAGAGGATGAGGACGACAAGAATGAAGATGAGGATGAGGAGCAGACGGAATGTTTCTCATCATTCGTCATCATTAACCTCATCAACATCATTCTCCTCAATCATCCTTATCATTATCACGATCTCCCTCATCAACGACCATTATCATCAATCATAATCATCATCATCCTAATCCTTCTCCTTATTATCATTATCCTCACCATCCTTATCAGCATCATTTTCTTCCTCATCATCATCCATCATCAATCATCATCTACCTCATCATCTTCCTTCTTCTCATCAGCCGCATCATCCTCATCCTCCTCATCATCATTCTTATCTTAATCACCATAATCATAATCATCATTACAATCATCCTCATTATTATCATCCTCATCATCGTCATCATTACCATTATTATTTTCATCATTATCCCCTTCATCACTACCATCATCATGAGGATGATGGAGATGAGAAGAACGAGAATGAAGATAAGGACAAGGGTGAGGATGAGAGGGATGATTCTCATCATTCATCATCATCATCATCATCATCATCATCATCATCATCACTCTCATCAATCATCATTCTCATCAATCATTTTCTATCATTCTCATCACCATCATCAAAATCATTATCATCAACAACCATTATCATCAATCGTAATCTCCATCATCTTCTTCCTCACCATCATCCTCGTCATCTTTCTTCTCCTCATCATCATCAACATCCTCCTTATAATTGGGAATATAATGAGGATGGGGATGACAATAAGGAAGATGATGATGATAATAATAATAATGACATCAGTATATTAAGAATAACAGTAATAACGCTAATATTAATGTGAATTATAAACTATAAATTGTTTAAAACGCATAAGAATAATGATATACTATATTAATAATATTATAGAGTAACAACATAATAGTATACTAATGATGATGAAGAAAAATGTAGTGTAGAAAGATTAAATTTAAATAGGTAAACATTTCCTTTAATTTTGATTGTCGTAGTCTTGGAATTCGGTGTGTTGACGTCATCATTCCAACTTTGCGTGGGAGGTGGAGAATTCCCGTCTGACAGGCCTAGACTCCCATCGTCCGATGCCTCGACAAGGTTGCCACACCACAAATAATGATTTGCTTATCCATATAACATTATTTTGATTGCCAATCCC
>NW_022738561.1:18788-29123 GCF_011630105.1 Anneissia japonica
TTGTATTTGTACTTTGATAACAATAAAATTATTTTTACAATTAATACATAGTTTTTACCACCTTAATGGATGCCATCTTGGAATTTAACATGATGACGTCATCATTCCGATCAAATTTTTAAATGAGAGTGATGAGTAACTATTTAGCCAAGTTGTTACATTTCATATCCACAGTATATGTAAAAGTGACCAAAAATATAAATTTATTTCCCCTACCCCCATCTTAAATAGTTTAAAATAGGGTATTTTAGGTCAAAATTTCAAAGTGCTGTAACAAAAATTGCCCAAGCCCCAGGCATGGGGATTTTTTTCTGAGACACTATAGGGTATGCTGATTCAGAAAAACCAAAAATCAATTTTCATTTCAGCAGTTTTACAACCAGACTACCAAGTGGGACTTGCGTTGTGTTCATATGTTTTCATGTACCCTGAGTGAATTACCAGCCAAGTGGGACTTGGTCTGCATTGTGTACATTTTTTACTATATTTCTGATCATTAAACAGCTACCGTCTATGTGTAATATCATTGTGTTTGCTTCCGGACAGGACTACTGGGCATCGTCCCATTCACAAGTCCATAAATACTGCCCTTGGGCTTTAGGCGATACCATAATCTATGACTTAATGCTATTATTAGTAAATCAAACATAAAGCAACACTACTTTGGCGTAAAGGGCTATGGTGGAATTAACTTAGAAGTTGTGGTGAAGACGTTGACGCAATGAAGACCAAAGAAATGAAAAGCTATAGCAATCATGAACTTAATGATTTTAAAATCCCTTGGTTTGAAAAGCCCGATAACCGGGCAATTAGCAGCAGGGAGAAGGAGTAATAATTCAGTGCGCAATTTTCATAATAAACATAATTCTAAATGGTTATATGAAAACAAATTCCTACGTGATTTATTATTGATATTGAACATTTAAAATATAATGATATTACTTTGTAAGTAATTTCCTTCAAATAAACTAACTATTTTCGTAATTCATTGTGAGATTTTGCTATTTACGAGTTTTCGATAATAAGAAAATAGGTGTTTTTTTTTTTATAGTGTTTAATACGTCAAGAATAAAAGTAGAGCGAGTTTAAAAGAAGCAGTACTGGACATAGCACGCGAGAAAATAATAGAAAGTTTAACAGCCTACATGAATATAACATGTAGGAGTCTAATGTAATAATGCTAGCCTCACCTCACTGTTACCGGGCCAAAATTATAAGTCGTGCATAATACACACATAATGCGGTTTAAAGATTTCGCTGACTATGCATCTAACCTATCCAATAAACAATTTTATCCATGATCGAGTTATGTAATAAGTATTGTTTCCTAATCGAATAATTAACAGCAATAACTAATGGTGTCACTCGTCATACCACTGGTCATTTTCAATGATGAGGATCATACTCATCCGATTCATAAATATTTTAAAAAAAAAGAAAAAGCTAAGCTACACAAATTCTCAATTAAAATTCAATGTACCAGTGCCTATGGTCAAGCATTTATACAAAAATCTTAAACACCACCAGTCAGTCCCCTATCCAGATTTTTCTCTGAATCCGCCCCTGGCAATTGAAGAATAGTAAGAGGGTGAAAGTACATTAATGATGATGATGATGATGATGATGATGATGATGATGATGATGATGATGATGATAACAATACTAATAATAATAATAATATAATTTGCCGAGGGAGATACTTTTACAATGTTATATATTTAATGCCTTTAGATGACCGGATGGCTTAATTAAATGTAATTTTCATTTTCCACATATTTATATTTTAGAAAAATTAGGACCCGGTTCGGCTTTCGTCAAGTCACTCCCTTAAATCTGCCCTGCATGGTGAGCGGCTCATGTAATTATGTTGCAGTTTACTGTATGAGATTAATCTTGCACTATAAAAGAAAATTCGATATACTGTGCTTCTATTATATAAAAAAATAATAATTGACAAATTAATTATATTATAAAAACGATGCGATTCTTACATCACTTATTTTTTTTAAATCAAGGAAATTGGTGGCACGTAAAGCTAAACAATTAAAATGACCACAGTAATCAATAATTACTCCTCTAAGAACGTAAATACTACTGTAAATATTATTGAGGGGCCCGCTGGCAGTTTTTTTTTATTTCAGAAATATTAAGCTGAACATTATTTTTAAATATTATTCTTCTGCCTATTTATGAATGGGCCCCCGATAGCCTTGGGCCCTAATGCTTTGCACTTGCTGCACTGCCCATCCCTACGCCACTGATTATGTGGACCCAGGCCGGCTACTCTCTCCCCTTATTAAATCTGCTGCTTTACAGAGAACGGCTCACCAAAAATGAAAACATAAGCACATGGCAATGACGACACACCAACTAAGTATGTTTGGGTCTATCGTATCAACACAGCAAGATATCGCAGTGACCGGAATTGTAATCTGGTAACCGTTTCTTAGAAATGAAATTACGTCCGACTAGCATCGGCTCAATATAGTAATATAATTAAATATATGACTATTTGCGGTACAATACACATATAAATATATATACGTTGTAGGAATAAAATTACGTCACATTTAATCTATCGAAAATTATAGTACCTTATTAATTGCGTATTTGTAATTATATTTACATAAGTTTTCTTTTCCTGTACATAAAATCTTGCGATTTTTCTTGTTATTGCCAGCTTAATTACACGTCATCACTGGTAAATTTACATTAGAAACAAGAAAATATAAAAAATAAAATACAAATAAAATTTTAAAATATTTTTTATTATTATTTATAAAAAAAACTGAATTTGTGACTTATATTTAGCACTTATTCAACATTAAATTAAGATTTTTTAACTACTAAGTTGGAATCGTTATTTATATTATAACTACATTATTATATGTAATGTAATACAGTACCTCCAATTTAAGCCTACTAGAAATCATAGACGGATTTATACATTCAAATAATACCCTAAAGGCGGAAGCCATTCTATACCTAATATCTTTATAATCTCATTTTTTCATTATCTTTTGTTTTGGACCTAATTTATAAAATTCTTTAAAGTAAAAAATGAATTGCCTACTTGTGAAGTATATGTTTCGAAAAATATGTATGGTACGACGTAAATGGTTGTTCGGGCACTGGTACCTTTGTATTTGCGGGCGCTAGGGTTTTAATAATAATAATAATAATAATAATAATAATAATTAATAATAATAATAATAATAATAATAATAATAATAATAATAATAATAATAATAATAATAATAATAATAATAATAATAATAATAATAATAATAATAATGCATACCGCACAATGCACGAAAATGCTTCTACGCGCTTAACATCATATTGGATTGAAATGTAACTTATGTAACTTGGAAAGTGAATTGCTTTGTAAGTCATGAGTAAAACTTTATAAATGAGCCGTTTCTTGATGGACAGTCAGTGTACCGGTAGGTCATGGAGGATAGGTGTGATATACAATTACTTCTTTTTTTAATGATTTTGGTGTTTTTCTTGTATTATTTTTTTGTGTGTGTGTGTGTCTTTTGAATGTGTTTTTAATTAATTTTCCAGTACTGGTTACTTGTTTTATTTAATTGTGTTTTCATTTATTGCAATATATTTGAAATTAGGTTTTGAATTAAATTGAAACATTCGAGTCTCGGTGGAGGCTGTTTCATTTTTTTTTTTTTTTAACCTTCTTTCTTTGTCACATTCCTCTTCTGTTTCAAATTTGAATTCATGTTATTTATTGCATTATTCAGCTTTCTGTTTCTGTGATTTTTCCTTGCCTGAAAATGAGTACCAGTTGAAGCCTTAAAATCACATTATATAGCCTATACATATACAATAAATTTAGTGTTTTTCTTGTATTCTTTTTTTCTTTTTTTAGTAGTAGGCCTAGTAGTAGAAGTGAAATTTATATAGCGCATAATACTGAGGTCTCTATGCGTTTTTTGAATGTGTTTTAATTAATTTAATATAATAATAATAAATTTATTCTTATATAGCGCAAAATGCAAGAAACCTCTAAGCGCTTTACAATGAAAGGAAAAACCGGATCAAAATAAAAGAAAAATTATTACAACAGTGAGGGAAATCAGGTTAACATTATGAATGAATAATTATTTATTTATTTTAATTTATTTAATTTATTTATTTATTTATTTTATTTTATTTTATTTTATTTATTTATTTTTTATTTATTTATTTTATTTTTTCTTTCAATTACCTTCTAATTCCATTTGGTTACCCTCCAATTTATTATTGATTTCTTATACATTCAACTATTTCACAGTTTAAATTTTTCTTATGTGTTTGGCTTGTCATGTCTATCCTTTCCTCACAGCCCTTGCCTGTATTTCCCAATCCCCAGTAATGGTTACGTGTTTTATCCAATCATGTTTTCATTTATTCCAATATATTTGAATTTTGGATTTGAATTAAATTGAAACGTTGGAGTCTCGGCGGAGGCTGAGTTTTTTTGGTTTTTTTTTTCTTCTTCTTCTTCTTCTTCTTCTTCTTTTTGTTGTTCTTCTTCTTTCTTTCTTTGTCACATTCCCCTCCTGTTAAATTTGAATTCATAAAGGTAAATAAAGGAAAGGTAAATACAGTGTTCTTTGATGATTTATATATAATAGGCCTATAACAGTGTTAACGGTTATCTTGATTTATATTATATGCAACTATTTGTTTCCACCCCTACTTATTGTGTAATAGTGTGTATCTGGCGGTAATTTGAATCTGTTCAACCATGAAGCCTCTGTGGTCTAATGGTTACGACGTTAGCCTTGACAGCGAGAGGTCGTAGGTTCTTATCCCGTCAGAGGCATTTATTACAGAATTTCTTTATTCATTTATATATAATTTATATGTACATATACATATATATAATTTAAAATAGGTTTGTAACACAGAATAAATCGATGTAAGTCGTTGACTAATGGAACATAACATTTTATCAAACAAATATTTCGAACGCGCCTGTGTTCCTCTTCAGTGTTAAACGACTACTGAATAGGCTTATCAACTTTACTAATTATGTACAAAATCGCATATCCATTTGAAATAAACTATTGAAACAGTGCATACAGAAAGTCAGATCTGATAGAACAATTTAAGCGGCGGTATGAAACAAAGTGTAGATAAGCCAAGTGAGTAAGTTGAAAAACAGTGTAGCCACTAAGAAATCCGAGGTCTTTAAGGCATGGATTGGATTGGATTAGATTTATTCGGTGTAAACAACAAGGATAGTCCACGAAAGTCTAGAAGAAGAATTATTTCCAGTTGGGTCCTTCTGGCAATGAATGGGCGGGAGACAATCCCCTACTGTCGTGCACATGAGCCACAAACGCACACAGGACCAATTACTTAAACGTCTCATCCGATAGACGGTGCGCTATATTGTACTTGTGTTTCAGTCCTCCAGCTGAAACACAATGAGAGTCAGCGATGGGAATTGAACCGGGGAGGGGGGGACCTAGAGGTCCCCACGGTTCAGCGCACGGTTCAGCGCACACACAGTGGCTACCACCAGATTAGCCGACTGTGCTAAGGCTGCTCTCTTTGATCATAGAGATTTTCTCTATGCTCTGATCTAATAATCATAAATACATACCAGAAGCTCAAGTAGTGGATTATGACAAACTAATGGAGTTAACATACACAGATTAATCAATAGTATCGCCAAAATGGTTGTGGCTCGGACACACAACCTTGAGGGCGGGGTATCGAAACCCTCGCCATGTAAGTCGCTTGCGTCCTTCCCAGCATATCCTTGGAAGGTAAAACAGACTGCGGTGAGGGGAAGAAGATGTATTGTACACCTACATTTTATGTCTTTTATGTCTTGTATATAGCATATAGATATATTTTATTTATTTATTTATTTATTTATTCTTTATACTGGGTTACCTCTTCAGTAAAAAGTTACTGTTCTCCCAGAGGGCCCAGTACACATAAAATATTAAAATCTCAAGAAAAACAACACAGAACATAAAAAAAAAGAAACAAACACGAATTTAGTAAAAAATTACCTACCCCCCGCATTCCAAATTTGAGAACCCCTAAAAGTAAAAACTTCTTCTACCAGATTCAGTTCTGACTTTAGGCAAAATTAACTTTTTAGAATTCTTAACAGTTCATATTCGCGCACTGTTATCATTTATTATCTATTTGTTTATATCATATGTGTATATGTACTTAATAAAGAATATGTAAAACGTACCTCCGACGATAATGTGTATCTTAGCTTTAAATCTAACTTTATAGGTAGATACACATTACCGTAAAAGTACGTTTCTAATAATATATTATTATTAATTAAAAGTAAAGTAATAATTTTTGGTTCCCATATTTTACAAGTTTCCTGTACCTTTCTGTAAAAACTTCTTTACTTAATCTGTTTAAATTTATTAAAAAATCATTAGTTGGATTTTCGGAAAAAAAATTAGATTAGATACAAAAACACGTACCTCAGTGGCTATTGTGGTAGTTTGTAAAGTGTTTTTAAATGTCACCAGGAAATGTGGTTTCCTTTTTTAAAAAAGGAAATATAAAATAAAATTTATTGAGTTACCAAACATTGAACAGCGATAAGTCGAGCGTTCAGTAAATCACGAACACGCGTCACGCTTAACATTACAAAATAACTATCTGCTATTAAGCCACTCCCCTTTGGCATTGTTTCTAATATCCGACAAACCAACAGTGTAAAAAAGTAAGTGGATACGTGCGTTTGTGGTAGTTCGGAGCGGATTGAAATGACCTAGTGGCTATGATACCTGCCTTCTAAACCCATGGTCCTGAGTTCAATTCCTTTCACAGCAAGACTTAGTCTAACGACTAAAAACAACTCCACTCCGTAGGCCTCAATAAGAGACTAGGTTATAAAGGATCGTTCCACTCTGTAAGCGCCGAGTGCCAAGTATAGCCTACATGCTGCTTTATGTGAAAGAAATATATAAACAAATTGAAATCAGAAAAAATAAAACGTGCATACGACATCTTGCCATCTTGTGGTTTCTAAAAATCCATATTATAGCGTATTTATGGGAGCGACATGATAACATAACGGTACATAATTCGTCGTAAACCACCCACGATAGCTGTTGATCTGCTATTTAGGATATTAAAAAAAGGAAATCGTATTGACCTACTAAAGGGTAATGGACATTTCTGCTAAACCCCGTCCCTTGTTACTGTTGCTAATTTCCAAGAAAACAAGAGTGTTAGAACATACGCAAACGCGTGCGTTTTTTTGACGACACGTGTGCTTGTTTGACATGCGTGTGTTCCTGGCACTGTTATGACTATGGCATTTTGATAATACCATTGTAAAGGACACTTATACAGTTCTCGCTAGAGTTTTAGATAGTGAATGTAAAAGGACCAAATATTAAGACAAAATAAATAAATAAAGATAGCTTCTATGCACATTGAAGCCCTGGGCTTTTTTCTTTTTTTTTTTTTTTTTAGTTTTTGGACGGACTTCCTTTCGAGATCAATTTTGCAAAGTAAAGAGGGTGTGGTGGGGGGGACTTCTTTTCAAAATGAATGCTGTTAATGTTGAGAATTTGTACTATAAAATAATAAATAAGGATATGGAGTGTATTTAACTGGCATTAAATCACCTAAACTACTATATAAACCAAGCTTGTATTTAATTTGTTTTGTTTTCTGAAATTCATGTACAGCGAAGGTACTGTACTATTTTGAAAAGAAGCATATGCTATCTTGAAAAGAAGCTCATGGGCTTCTTTTCGAGACTATATTTTAATAAGGGGACATCAATTCGAGATGGGCTTCATCTCGAGATTAGGCCAACTGGGCTTCAAATCGGGATTTTATGGTATTGCCACATCTATAATAAATAAATAAATTTATTATTATAGGCCTATATACTCAATAAAAATAAAATAATTGCCAAAAAAGTGCCTAAAAGGTTGTCTTCGCCACTTAACGGAAGTTAAAATATTATAATGTCTATCAATTAAGGCCTTTTTTCTTCATTTTATCTTAAAACTATAACAAATGCATTATCCAACAATATAGTATAATATCATGTGATAATTATGATTTGATATGCATTATGATGATATCTTAATTATGATATGACAATTGTAAGATATGATATGATTTTTTTTAATCTCACATTTTTTAAGAAATGTCTCGGTTGCTCTAAAAATATCACTTCGACTTGGCTGCTAATAGTAAGCATAATTATTGTTAAATGGAAAAAAATGATCAGCTAAATATAAAGTGATGACCTAAACATGGGTCTTACCATAGATACCCGGGTAGCCTCATAATACATTCTCCATATTTACTACTATCAGACACGTGACTGTATTTCCACCCTAACCACATGTATCCTGTTAATACTTGCATTTATATGAAAATAACTTTTAGCAAGGAAACTGCCATACGTCATTCATGGCTATATTTTTTCTCTATAAGTAGGCCCACCCTATCAATTAAAAGCATTCCATAAAAAGCCTATAAAGATAAAGACATTGGTGTTTTCATACTCTGATCGATATCGTAGATTGTAAACTTACAGTACTTGTAGCTGAAGAATGATGAGGATTTCGATGACATGTAAGTTTTCTACAATATTCATTTAGGCTATGCCAAGTATTGATAGGTTCTGAAATATAATTTGAAAACTTTGATTAGGCCTATATAAAAAGCAAACAATACTGTATTTACTATTTTGATATCAGCATCGCTCAGTCGGCTAAACTGGAGGTAGCTGTAAGCCACATAAAGTATTACTGTCGATTGGCGGCGCAATTTTAATTGAAAATTTCTAATCTCAATAAATATTCATTAGATATTTAAACAAGGACGCTTCATGGCTTAGTCAAGACTTTTCTAATACCTTGTTTAGCGAACTTATAATTTTGTTTAATCGTCGGAGGAGTGCCGAAAAATAGGAATAATTTATTTTCTAATTTAACAAAATTATTTTGTTAAAAGCGGAGAAAAATATAGAAATAAATCTTACGTCTGGAGACATACATTATTATATTGTATAGTTTTGTATCCTTTTTAGTATTTGAATATTATAGCATTTATTTATTCCTAACATACTTTTAATTCTTGCAATGCTTTGTATAAGTATTGTTATGCAAGCATTTTAGCTTTGTTTTTTGCCGTTATTCTGTACCTCAATAATTAGGAATAAAATAAATGAATAAATACACAATTTTTAAAAATGTTAAACTTTCTATTTTTTTTTTTTTTTTTTTTTTGGGGGGGGGTGCGCTTTTTTGTGGCGGAGGGTGCGCTAAAATATAATGTTACTTTTAATCGAATTCATAATTGGCGTTTGGAGATTTGCTAAACAAGGTACAGTAATACAAAGTCTCGACTTACGGGAAAACGAAGCCTTGGGCAGAACTATGGAGATCCGTTGGTAATCGATCCAATGCTCTCCTTGTGTTTTAGCTGCAGAGGGTCGCCTGAAATGCTTGACATGGAATTTTATCGAAAATTATCGAGTTTTGGAATCCTGCGCCCCCTTCTTTCTCCTTTATATTCTTTCTATTCTTTGTTTCTCCTTTTATTTGATATTTTATTCTGTATATTAGGAGGGGATCCCCGTATCTCAGTGAATCACAAATATTCTCCTAAACATACCGATCTTAACAGTGTTTTTAATTAATTCTTTGTTGCATTATTCTTCGTGTTATTATTAATTATTATTATTAATAATTATTATTCTTCGTGTTATTATTAATTATTATTATTATTATTCGTGCTACTATTAATTATAATTATAATTATTATTATTAATATTATTATTATTATTGTTAGGCCTATTACTATTACTAGGCCTATTATTATTATTATTATTATTATTATTATTATTAGGCATATTATTATTATTATTATCGTGCAAATTAATTTGTTTTAATTAATTATTTAATTAATTAATTGTGTTAATTAATTTAATTAATTTGTGTTAATTAATTTGTGCAAATTAATTTGTTTTTTTATTATTATTGTAGTGCAAATTAATTTGTGTGTTTTCATTTTAGTGCTACCTATTCTTCTGTCCTGCCTAATCTCCCAAATGATAAGTGCAACCCCAGTGCCGACAACTCAAAAGCCAAATGCTTTTTATCACGATTTGAATGCACGTTTGAAAAGAACAAAAACTTCTGCTGAAAAATATTATGCGAATTATTCGGAAATAATCGTAAGTTTTACCGTTATATTCTTTGGTTTTACATAAAGATATTTATTTTCAAAATGTCTGCATGCATGTATGTATGTATGTATGTATGTATGTATGTATGTATGTATGTGTGTATGGGTGTAGGTGTGCGTGTG
>NW_022738561.1:29480-34578 GCF_011630105.1 Anneissia japonica
GTCATATGTGGATATGTGTACTACTCATTTTCCGAACCTTAATGACACACAGGTATAACTGTTATGTTTTTCTTAGGTTAACAATTCATTCATTACGGAAATTCGTTGCTCGTATCAAAGTTTGTTAAAATATAGAGATGTACACTACAGTTTAATAAATCACATCCTTGTAGTATATTATTAAAACTATTAAAATTTGTTAAAAAGTAGGAATGTACAATACAGTAAGGAAGAAAAAAAATTAGTTACGTTTAAAATTGTAGTTTAAAAAAATGTGGTAGGCTATTCTTACACACTGATTGGAATTTCTGATCGGTTCGGAAGGCTTTCCGATCCGAAAATTTGGATTTGGTGTGAATGCACCTTTACTCACACAGCATCGACTATAGGCGCGTTTGGCTGCGTCGTACGATGCTGTCTGGCATTAATGATGGTTAGCGAAATCGTTCGGATTCGGCAACATGGTCCATCAATTGATTCACAGGAGTCTAGGACCGTCGATACCTCGAAATCTATCACTGCAATTGATATAGTGTTAGCTAAAACTATGTAGTCAATATTCATGAAATTCTTAATTTTATACACTTTCTTTGGTGTCTAAATGAATCGGCCTATTTGCATTTTCTAGAATATAACGCTGGAAAGTATAAAGAGCGACTTGCAGACGTTCAAAGAAGATATTGTTTGGGTGCACAATTGTGCCGTAAAAAAAGAAGAAAACCTAACCGAACAACACACCGATTTATACTATAAGTTAAATTACGCAATCAGTATACTATTTAAATATGTAAGTATAAATAGATAATAATAACAATTGTAAATTTAATATATTTAAAGATTTTATATTTTTAAAATATTTAAATATTTAAAGATAATCTTTAATCTCTCGTTTTAGCTATTTCAGCATTTTGTATTTGAAATATTTACATTTTGTTATTTATTTATTTGAAAAAAATCAAAACATATACCATGCTAAGAGGAAACCATGGGCCAGTGCCCAACAAAAAAATGTGGGATCCTCTAATCTAATCCTCTAAAATATGAATATGAAAAATATAATATACGAATGCTAAAATACCATACAAAGGTAAGACAATTATTACTGAGTTACTTCATAAAAATTTAAAAAATAAGCTTATTATATAAAGCTATTATAATTTTACTATTACATTTCCTTGTGACATTTTAATAAAACTGGTGAATAAAATGATATATATATATATAATTATATATATATAAGTGTATATATATATGTGTGTATATATATATATATATATATATATATATATATATATATGTATTACCTTTGGAATTGTCTGAAAAATGTATACTTGCATCAACTAAACTAATATTTATGGTAAAGTAGAGATAAAGAACTGTTACTTAAGCTTCCTACACATTTAGACAATTCCAAGGCCGTGCCTATTTGGAGACTTATGTTGTATGTGTTAAAAGATTGTTTATGTCGACTGACCTTCACTGCGGACATGCGCAGTTAGAACTACATATTGATTATCTATTGTTAATCCTGGTTTATATAAAATTGCTACACATTCGCTTCAGCGTTTTTACAGCAATCGTTAGGCATGGTTTCTATAAAATCGTTACATTGTCGCACAGTGTTTCCATGCAACCGCACATTGCGTAGCTGTCCCGATTCAAGTCGCTGACTATTCTCTATAAGGTGTAGTGATGTTATAAAAACCAGACTTAAAATCCTTTAATGACATCAACTATTATGCATCTATTATTGAACATGCCCTTCGTTCAATCTCTCCATTAACGTCCAATGGGTGTTATATTCAAAATGTCTGAGCAATATGATATTCAAATGCATCTAAATTAATATAATGATCTTTTTGTACAGGCGCCGAACGTTACTGGTACTACCTCATACAGTGAAATAATATGTGATACTTTGGATGTTGGAAATATAACAGGATGTACGTTGGAAACCGTCAAACAACTCGATGTTTATGTGAAAGCATTATTACCAAAAGTAGAAATTTGTATATCAACAAAATATATTGAAAACACACCAGCATATATTGCAGATTGTCAGTGTTAATCCTTATGAATTTAAAAGTACATTAAAGACAGTAATTTGAGTTTTACACAAAACACTAAACTATTTTAATAGGCTACTAAAATAATGTGTTTTGCAAAGTAGGCTTATTACAAGCTTAGTCAAAATAATTAAGTACTTATTTAACTATTTATTTAAATGCAAATACAGAACAAAGATATTTAAACGCTTGCTGTAATGCTATTCAGCATTATATAACATTATTTATATTCGTAACTTATATTACTCTCTCATTCTTAATGGATTAATATATTTCAGAGGGTGATTTTTTTATATTAAATTTAAAAGAATATTATATGTTTAAAGAAGTCTAAATTTTAATATATTTTATATATTAAATTATAAACAATTGTGATTGAATTTAGTGAAATTGAATCACAATGGTATGTTAACAAATGCATTAGATAATAATAATATTTTGTTTCTGAAATAAAAATTTGAAAAGATATTATGTAATTATTACTATTACTGTTTTATTACTATTACTGAACTTAGTGATGAATGCGACATATATGTACTATTCCACTATGTGGTGCAGATTAACAAAGGCACTATTCATTAAAGGTCTGCTATAGTAATGCCATACGGTTAGTGTTAAGGCATGCCCCGATACAAAAGTGCCAGTATGATGTTTGTAAACGGAATCGCATCTTTTGATGAGTACTTTAGAAAGTCTATTATTATTATTATTATTATTATTATTATTATTATTATTATTATTATTATTATTATCGTTGATGTTGTTGATGATGATGTTATTATCATCATCATCATCATCATTATTAATATTACAATTATTATATATGTTAATATTATTAGGTATTATTATTAATATTATTATTATTGTTTTTGTTGTTATTGTTACAGTATTATCATTAAATAATTACTATTATTAATTTATTATTACAGCCATTAATTTATCGTAGTATTAGTTATCATATGCTTAAATTTAACATTATTTATGGTTTACAATACCGTGCAATGTATTTATTCAGTAAGTATTTATCAATATATTATAGCTTAACCTACCCTAATTATTTATATATTTAAATGGTGTAGCTTGTGTCAATGTTTGCAATAAACCAATTAAAAAAAATATATGCGTCAGAGCTTGGTTTAATACTGTACAATTAACTCTCTATGTCATACTGTATATAATTATATAACGAAGTGGCATGGGGCCCATGGCTAAAATTTTATTTGACCCTACTATCATGGGGACGTCTGAGTAGAGTGCCAGTGGGGTACGGGTCAAACCACCGCTTCGGCGTTGTTGACGTCTTAATGGCGTATTTTGATTTTTTTACATGATCTGCGCCATAAAGGCCCCACTCGGCCAATTTGGACAAATATGAAAATAATAAACAATTCTGATGAATATCTCGAGCCCGGTACCATCTGGGCCCCAATCTTCAGCCCGTAGCTACCTATATCTGTTGCGCCACTGTCACAGTGTCAGTACTTACTTACCCCGGGTGCTGGAGGGGGGGCGATGTGCCTATCACCACAAAGTAACACTAATTGTTTTGTTGACTTTGGAGATTCACGTCATCACGGTGACAACGGTTTTATGCTTCTGCTTCTTTCGACATTTAACATCAACTTGCATGCTGTTTATTTTTTTCCTTATATGAATAAAAAATGAAATAAATCTCTTTGATCAAATTTTAATAGAGAAGGTTCTTTTTACAACAAGTATGCAGACAGATTTGATTTAAACGTGTTCCAGACTTAAAACATGGAGAAAATATTATTATTATTATTATTTGCTCCATGCTTAAAATAAGCCAAGTTAAGTCTACTAGTGTGCTGTCAAACTTAAAGAATATTTTAAAGACACGGCCGTTGGAACCGCAATACCCCACCAATCACGTTTTTTCTAATATTTTTATTACTTTACAAAAAATATATAGGCCTATACCGTTATCTATAAATTATATAAGTATGTTAATATCTTTTGCACCACACTGTCTCTAAATAAATATAAGCCATGTGTGGGTGTTCGTATTGCACTATAATGTGAATTTCACGCCGATGATATTAATTGAAAACTTTTCGACAATTCTTAATTATTTGAGTAAAGCTAAAATAACAATTGACTATATATATAATTTAGGGGTTGGAGTCACCACACAAATGTATACCGTTTAAGTCGGTCCTGATACTTTAAACCTCTCAGTGAAGGAAAATTATAGTACACATTTCCGGGCCTAGAGGACATTCTTTTTTTAATTAGTTCACATGAGCCCCAAACAAGGGTGGAGCAGAAGTGAGTATATTTATTTCCGAGCAATTATAAGCACCAATTTTAAAATTGTGCATGCCTCTCCCTTAGCCAATGGAGCTGAGGTGGGTGTAGCCTAGACCATACCAACTTTAAATCCTGTATTCACCATGCAGTCATAGATCTGCTCGTCATGGTGCCAGTTGCTATTTCCGGGTATTTTTTCTAGATACGTTTTTTTATTAATATTGCTTTTCTGTAAACAATTATGGTAGTACCGTTAAAAATATATATATAGGCCTAACTATAAGAATTAACTTTTCTCACACATCGCCAACAATACTGTGCTCTGTTATCCTTCTATAATTTGAGAGAAGAGCTAGTGATTCCTGTCCAGAATAGGGCTGAGGGCCCTATTTTGAAATACATAAAATATAAATAGTAGTACACCTGTAAATGCAAAGAAAAATAAATATAGTCAAAACATTGGAACAAGAAAATGAAGTTTCGGTACTGAACAAGCATTTGTAACTATCAACAAAAGAGAAATCTGACAAATAAATAATAAAACTTAGCCTCCTTTGCGACTCGAATCCTGGACTTGAAGTCTGATTCATCTGTTACTAATCATTGGTGTCTACATTTCACACCGAATTACAGTCTGAGGTGAGCTCTCTTTTTCCCGACAAATAAACCCTGAACTTTGTTAAACGATTCCTCCATGGCCAGCGGAAGCGGGGGGGGGGGTGGGTGGGGGGGGGCCGGCCCCCCCCCCCCCCCCCCCCCCG
>NW_022738561.1:34714-37051 GCF_011630105.1 Anneissia japonica
AGATGTGTATAAGAGATGTATTTATACCCACATAACAGGCCTATTTACTGTAATGAGAAAGTTTACCTTACCGTTTTCATGAGGGGGAAAACCTTGAATTTTGAAGAACAAAGTCATTAGACACCTAGCTCAAAAGTTGAGAAAGGTCATTTCTCGCCAACTAGAAATAAAAATTTTCCAGGGGGAGGAATGTTGACCCCACCACCTAGATTTGATTCCAGATCTGCATGATTCATATTCCCATTCATCTTATAAGCAGTGGCGTAACAGGCGGGGGGCCGGGGGCAAACTGTCCCCCCTGACGGTTTTTACCGGGCTGACCAAGCCGTCGTACCGGGCTGGGTAAGAAGAGAAAAGAAAGAGGGGAGAGGGAGGGAAAGAGAAAGAAAAAGAAAGGAAAAAGAAAAAGAGAAGAGAAAAATAAAGACAAGAATAAAAAGGAAGATATAATGAACAGATGTCACGATACCCCGGCCTGCAACCCCTTCTCAACTTCAAAAACTGTCCATATCGCATTTGATCTAAGCCGCCAGGTATTCTCCGCAGTGGCGTACGTAACCACCGGGGGTCAAGGGGAAAATATCCATCTGTGGAAAATCATTCCCCATTGAATGCCCTTTTCACCCGGGAAAGTGCCTGAAAATCTCAAATTTTAAATCGCATATTTTGTTGAGGTAGGCCAATTCCGACGAAATTAGAATTTTAAATAACAATTTTTTTTCGCGCGCTACGCACGCATTTTTTAATGTTAAAGTTTGTGCTTGCTCTCCTTTGCCTTCTAAGTTATAACACATAGTCCCAAACTCAAGAAAAATTTAAGATAGATCGTTTTACCTAAAAGAAGGGCCTCAATGTGTAATGATGTTGAAGGAATATGTTTGTAATAAAGCCATAAGGAAAATGCTTATATTCAGTTTAAAAAAATGAGTGTGGCAATATATAACATAAGAGCATTTCTTGTTGAGGTAGGCCAATTTCCTCTAAAAATTGCACATTTTAGAGAGTTTTGATCAATTCCGACGAAATTAGAATTACAAAAACAAAAATATATCCAGGACACCAATGATTTTCTTCGAAAACGCATAGTATTCCCGGTCCTCTCCCCGACTATTAGGCCTACATCCTTGTTACCATCGACGGTTACCGCCCACCACACGAATATACCCCTGACGAAGGGCTCACTGCCGCCAAACATTTTTTTGAGAAATTTAATCTTTAGCCTTATACAGACGACATCGTATCTATACTTACACAAAATAACTTTCAATTTAATAACATATACGGTACATATTGAAATAAATTTCAACGTTTAATTCTAATAATAATAATAATGGTAATACTGGTAATAATAATAATAATAATAATAATAATAGTAATAATAATAATAATAATAATAATAATAATAATAATAATAATAATAATAATAATAATAATAATAATAATTTTTGCTGCTGTATTTCTCTAAATATATTTATAAGTGTTCGTATTGATCTTATATTATTTTAGCAATTATAAAAATGTTACGATCAGGATCTTAATGTATTGTTTATGGTGTATGTATGTTGCTAGTTTTTATGAATTGTGAATGTTATTGTTGACTTTTTGTACTGGGCCCTTTAGGAGAACAGTAAATATGCTACTGAACAGGTTTTCCTAGTATAGTATAAAGAATAAAGAAATAAATTAAATATAAATACTTTCTCAAACTTAAGGGTACTGCTATAGTATGGGCACTAAAAATGGCCCCATCATATGACAATCGTAGCAATAGTATACCGCCAAACTGCAATCAAACGCATATGTTGTATTGATACAGAATTTAATACGCACATTAACACTCTCATTATGCAAATTAGGCCAAAACAACTACCCGATACCTTTTATCAAACATAACATTGAGAAAGCATTGTCTAAATCCCTACTCAGTCTTCTTGAATACAAAGTGAAATCTAAAACCACACTGATACCCTCGTATTCGACCTCAATCTTCGTATTTAGAAGTTGTTCAGAGCTGCAAAGAGGAATTCTATATACTGAATGAACATTTACCCCAACACAAGTTTTTCGAACATTCCCCCCATCTCGCTAAATGTCAACCGTCCAACATACAATCATCCTGATGACCTACTCGCAACACCCCATATTCTGCCTCTATTTGGTAACCGTCCCTGCCACAACTCACGATGTAAAATCTATCAAATCCTTATTACAAGCAAATCTCTAGATGTGTATAAGAGACAGCATTGGTCCTGACCCCTCCTTTGGGCAACAAAAAAAGGGCAAAAAGAAAAGAATTCTAGACCTACCTTTTCAGGACCCGTGAGCTGATTTTTTTTT
>NW_022738561.1:37212-40400 GCF_011630105.1 Anneissia japonica
TATACTGGTGACAGCACCAGTCATCAATCATCTGATCAGAATCCCCCTAGCCTAATCAGGTTTGGTGACGGCATCATGAATGGTGATGTCACCCAAAACTGATACTTATCAGATCTATTAGGTAGAATCAATCAGATCCATTAGGTAGAATCGGGTGGCCACACATGCAATTCTACAAAGTTATATAAATAATCGTATGTTTTAAGTGTTATCGTGGTTGCTATGTCGGGAAGACAGTGAGCAACCATAAGACATCCATTAGGAGCAATGCAGTTGGTTTTCCTTTTGGTCTCAAATTAAATTTGCCTAACCATTCAATTAATGACATTAAATCTTTAATAATTGCTACAGGTTTAAATCTCTAACTGATAGACGTTGTGGTGAACTACGGTACTGTGCAGTTCATCTTAAAATTAAACACTCATAAATTTGGTGTCAATAAAGATCTTGACTTCTTTAACGAATACTCGTTCACGAAATAAAGTACGGTACTCAACTGTAGACGGGTATATTAATTATACAGTAGGCTGCTTCGAACATTGTTGTGTTGCTTGTCATCATCTGATTATCAGACTCAAGTGTCCTTACTTTATAAGTAAACTATAGAGGGCTCACTCCTAAATTACCTTCATTACATCTTCTTTTTTTATCTATTTCTTTTTTATTTGATTTTTTTTATGTATTATCAATTTCTTTAAACATTTCTTTTTAGTACTTAAATTTCCTTTTCCTTAATAAACAAATCTCAACGGGCAATATACTGTATTCTCTTTTACTCCTCGATTGTTAATAGCTTTTCTGTTTGCTTTTCTTGTTTCGTAGCGTTAGGCCTTGTTTGTTTGTGAACTTATGTTTCTCTAATTTTGGCAACTGCGTTCTTGTTCTACGGCCCATTAGCAGTTGAACTGGTAACAGTAGTCCATCTCGTGGGGTATTGCGATAGTTTATCAACGCTATATATGAATCTTGCTTGTCTTCTTTTAGTATCATCTTTGCCGTTTGTACTGCTTTTTCAGCTCTTCCATCTGATTGTGGGTTAATTGGTGACACTAAAGTAAGTTTAATTTATTTATTTTTAAGTATCCTGAATAGTAATCGACTATCAATAGACAAGTTTTTTTGTGTACATTTGGAACAAATCCCCTCCACACTTTTGCCAGGGATGTATTGATATGCCATGTCCTACCATCAGTTCTTTTGCATTTTGATTTCTCTGTGCTTTTGATAAAATTAAAATATGTCGGAAGAACAATGTATTCAATCAGATTAATTTTAACATATAAATAATCACAAGAAAATTTGCTTTCCGTTGCCGCTTCAACCTAAGCGATCGAATTAGTGTAAAAAAAGTTATGACGTAAAAGAAACGAGTTCTCATAAGCCAGCTCAATCCGTTGAAAGCACACTAACATCGCCTAAATTTCGTAATTTAATCAAAAAATGACGGGGTGAAATATTTGAGAAAAAAAAGTTTTTGAAGAAGCGCTAATGGTTAAGAGATAACTAGAGTATAATTGGTAGAAAGAAACGGTCTCACAAATATATTCCCACGGTGCTCTTGACGTGAAACAGGCACAATATTTGTATTTTCTTGTTTGTTAAATGGAAATATAGTAAAATACATTTTAAATACAATTTTACAACAGTAACAGTAACTCAAGATAGTATAATACATACTCCAAGTTTTGAAATGCACGCCATCGTGTCGTGCATTTCGATACTTGGAGTATATATTATACTATCTTATCTGAGATTAATCAGTGTAACTTTCGGTTTAACAGTAACCTCATTGTATATTATATTTAAAAATTCAGATATAAAAGTGTATTTGATTTAACAAATTAAAAAAAAAAAATCTGAAACAATAACAATCATGAAAAACTTATATAATAATCATTACACTATTACTGAAAAAATACAGAAAGTATTATGGGAGTATTATGGATAGTCAAGCATCGACAAAAAGACAAAATTAATAGGCCTACTAAGTCTTAGATTGGGTCTAAACATTATATCGCAAGAGAAACACACTAATAATTTTTATAGCGCCCTCTCAATGGAAACTTGATCAGTTTCGACGTCCCGCCGAATCATGCATTTCTAAATCTATTTACCATTTATGTACCACATGTTCTAATAATCAGTAAGTAGGTTTTAATAATAATAGTTCAGATGTCACAGCCGCATTGAAAATCATCTTATCTCTTAACCATTAGCGCTTCTTCAAAAACATGGACTGTTTTTACTACAAAAGCTAGAGGTCGGATAAATAAAGTTGAAACGGTTTATAGAAGGTTATAAATATAACTATTGCAAATAATTATTTACATTTATTTCAAATATCAGTTTTCTAATGCACTACTACCTTTGTCCATCTTGAACAATGTTTTTTGACTTCAGCTCGGCTTGTAACTGCATACAGACGCATCTCCTTAGGATAGTAATGAGCAAAAGTACAGACAGTCTACTGACGAAACTTGTCACATGGTGTAGACACAATAATCTCACTTTAAATACAAAAATAAAACTAAGGAGATCATCTTTGATTTTTGACGCACTAAAAATAACTAGATAACTGAAAGAGCATGTCAAAGGATGTTTTCCTGAGAAAATTAGCTGTCAATTTTTTAATTTTCTCTGAATGCGTAATTAGAAGTGTTCTGCTATTTGGTTCCATTGTCTGGTTCTCAAATCTTACACAAAAAGAAAAAAATAAACTAACTAAAATATTAAAGTGGGCCAGTAAAATTATTGGGGGGAAAATCTGAAACTCTGGATAAGCTACATAAAATTGACATCCTTAGCACGGTTTACAAAAAAAATCCGCCAGAATCCCGATCAGCCATTAAATAAAGTAAGTACTTTAAGCAAAGCCAAACTTGTAGACTAATCACTTTGAACAAAACACAAAACGCTGTAGAAAATCTTTTGTTCATAATTCCATTCATGTTTTTTAATAAAAATTTTAGAATATAGTCACATTTGAAATGCTGTTATGTCTCGTATTAATGAGTGGGGACTTATCGGGAGATTAGGAAACTCATTGTGATCCACCAGCAGACAGTCATAGACCGTGGGTTGAGGCTCCAAAATCGGCTTAGTTTACGAATTCTGTGACCCACCGATCCGCGCTACTTGGCATTCGCACAAAAATGTCAATACTATTTTATTGAAACATAATATAATTG
>NW_022738561.1:40456-46202 GCF_011630105.1 Anneissia japonica
ATAAAGCCATAAGGAAAATGCTTATATTCAGTTTAAAAAAATGAGTGTGGCCATATATAAAATAAGAGCATTTCTTGTTGAGGTAGGCCAATTTCCTCTAAAAATTGCACATTTTAGAGAGTTTTGATCAATTCCGACGAAATTAGAATTAAAAAAACAAAAATATATCCAGGACACCAATGATTTTCTTCGAAAATGCATACTATTCCCGGTCCTCTCCCCGACTATTAGGCCTACATCCTTGTTACCATCGACGGTTACCGCCCACCACACGAATATTCCCCTGACGAAGGGGCTCACTGCCGCCAAACATTTTTTTGAGAAATTTAATCCTCAGCCTTATACAGACGACATCGTATCTATACTTACACAAAATAACTTTCAATTTAATAACATATACGGTACATATTGAAATAAATTTCAATTTAATAACAAAACGTTTAATTCTAATAATAATAATAATGGTAATACTTGTAATAATAATGATAATAATAATTGATCTTATATTATTTTAGCAATTATAAAAATGTTACGATCAAGATCTTAATGTATTGTTTATGGTGTATGTATGTTGCTAGTTTTTATGAATTGTGAATGTTATTGTTGACTTTTTGTACTGGGCCCTTTAGGAGAACAGTAAATATGCTACTGAACAGGTTTTCCTAGTATAGTATAAAGAATAAAGAAATAAATTAAATATAAATACTTTCTCAAACTTAAGGGTACTGCTATAGTATGGGCACTAAAAATGGCCCCATCATATCCCAATGTGTTTATGGCCAGACTCGAGGATGAGCTCGGCTCCAGCACTAAAACCGTTATTTTTTTTTTGCTCGATATATCGATGATGTTTTTTATCTGGCCCCTATGGAGAAGATTCTCTTATGTCCGGTTTCAATAAGGCCCACAAAACTATTAATTTCACATTCCAACAGTTTACCGTCAAATTCCATTACTCTACACTCTGATTTGTATATCTGATCACCAGATTACGTACTACCACTTTGATACACTAAACACACAGATAATCGCAAGTACCTATACTTCAACAGCGCTCATCCCACTAGCATCAGACAATCGTAGCAATAGTATACCGCCAAACTGCAATCAAACGCATATGTTGTATTGATACACAATTTAATACGCACATTAACACTCTCATTATGCAAATTAGGCCAAAACAACTACCCGATACCTTTTATCAAACATAACATTGGGAAAGCATTGTCTAAATCCCTACTCAGCCTTCTTGAATACAAAGTGAAATCTAAAACCACACTGATACCCTCGTATTCGACCTCAATCTCCGTATTTAGAAGTTGTTCAGAGCTACAAAGAGGAATTCTATATACTGAATGAACATTTACCCCAACACAAGTTTTTCGAACATTCCCCCCATCTCGCTAAACGTCAACCGTCCAACATACAATCATCCTGATGACCTACTCGCAACACCCCATATTCTGCCTCTATTTGGTAACCGTCCCTGCCACAACTCACGATGTAAAATCTATCAAATCCTTATTACAAGCAAATCTCTAGATGTGTATAAGAGACAGCATTGGTCCTGACCCCTCCTTTGGGCAACAAAAAAAGGGCAAAAAGAAAAGAATTCTAGACCTACCTTTTCAGGACCCGTGAGCTGATTTTTTTTTTATTTTATTTTTTTTTTGCTATTAGAAAATTCGAATTTTGAAGAACATAAAATTCATTAAAACACATTTAAGTGTTATCGTGGTTGCTATGTCGGGAAGACAGTGAGCAACCATAAGACATCCATTAGGAGCAATGCAGTTGGTTTTCCTTTTGGTCTCAAATTAAATTTGCCTAACCATTCAATTAATGACATCAAATCTTTAATAATTGCTACAGGTTTAAATCTCTAACTGATAGACGTTGTGGTGAACTACGGTACTGTGCAGTTCATCTTATAATTAAACACTCATAAATTTGGTGTCAATAAAAATCTTGACTTCTTTAACGAATACTCGTTCACGAAATAAAGTACGGTACTCAACTGTAGACGGGTATATTAATTACACAGTAGGCTGCTTTGAACATTGTTGTGTTGCTTTATTAGTATCTTGTCATCATCTGATTATCAGACTCAAGTGTCCTTACTTTATAAGTAAACTATAGAGGGCTCACTCCTAAATTACCTTCATTACATCTTCTTTTTTTATCTATTTCTTTTTTATTTGATTTTTTTTATGTATTATCAATTTCTTTAAACATTTCTTTTTAGTACTTAAATTTCCTTTTCCTTACTAAACAAATCTCAAAGGGCAATATACTGTATTCTCTTTTACTAATAGCTTTTCTGTTTGTTTTTCTTGTTTCGTAGCGTTAGGCCGTTAAAAATACTAACACTGTGTAAAAAAATCCATGGCTCCTATGGCTGCACCTACCTGGATACGTCCCTGTTACATGGTGTCAGAAGTGAAATTATTCTCTTTTGCTCCTCGAAAGTTAATAGCTTTTCTGTTTGTTTTTCTTGTTTTGTTTTGATAATGTTTTATTTGTGAACTTATGTTTCTCTAATTTTGGCAACTGCGTTCTTGTTCTACTGCCCATTAGCAGTTGAACTGGTAACAGTAGTCCATCTCGTGGCGTATTGCGATAGTTTATTAACGCTATATATGAATCTTGTTTGTCTTCTTTTAGTATCATCTTTGCCGTTTGTACTGCTTTTTCAGCTCTTCCATCTGATTGTGGGTTAATTGGTGACACTAAAATAAGTTTAATTCATTTATTTTTAAGTATCCTGAATAGTAATCGACTATCAATAGACAAGTTTTTTTGTGTACATTTGGAACAAATCCCCTCCACACTTTTGCCAGGGATGTATTGATGTGTCATGTCCTACGATCAGTTGTTTTGCATTTTGATTTCTCTGTGCTTTTGATAAAATTAAAATATGTCGGAAGAACAATGTATTCAATCAGATTAATTTTTACATATAACTAATCACAAGAAAATTTGCTTTCCGTTGCCGTTTCAACCTAAGCGATCGAATTAGTGTAAAAAAAGTTATGACGTTGTAAAAGAAACGAGTTCTTATAAGCCAGCTCAATCCGTTGAAAGCACACTAACATCGCCTAAATTTCGTAATTCAACCAAAAAATGACGGGGTGAAATATTTGAAAAAAAAATTTTTGAAGAAGCGCTAATGGTTAAGAGATAGCTAGAGTATAATTGGTAGAAAGAAACGGTCTCACAAATATATTCTCACGGTGCTCTTGACGTGAAGCAGGCACAATATTTGTATTTTCTTGTTTGTTAAATGGAAATATAGTAAAATACATTTTAAATACAATTTTACAACAGTAACAGTAACTCAAGATAGTATAATACATACCCCAAGTATCGAAATGCACGCCATCGTGTCGTGGATTTCGATACTTGGAGTATATATTATACTATCTTATCTGAGATTAATCAGTGTAACTTTCGGTTTAATAGTAACTTCATTGTATATTATATTTAAAAATTCAGATATAAAAGTGTATTTGATTTAACAAATTTTTAAAAAAATCTGAAACAATACCAATCATGAAAAACTTATATAATAATCATTACACTATTACTGAAAAAATACAGAAAGTATTATGGGAGTATTATGGATAGTCAAGCATCGACAAAAAGACAAAATTAATAGGCCTACTAAGTCTGTATTGGGTCTAAACATTATATCGCAAGAGAAACACACTAATAATTTTTATAGCGCCCTCTCAATGGAAACTTGATCAGTTTCGACGTCCCGCCGAATCATGAATTTCTAAATCTATTTACCATTTATGTACCACATGTTCTAATAATCAGTAAGTAGGTTTTAATAATAATAGTTCAGATGTCACAGCCGCATTGAAAATCATCTTATCTCTTAACCATTAGCGCTTCTTCAAAAACATGGACTGTTTTTACTACAAAAGCTAGAGGTCGGATAAATAAAGTTGAAACGGTTTATAGGAGGTTATAAATATAACTATTGCAAATAATTATTTACATTTATTTCAAATATCAGTTTTCTAATGTACTACTACATTTGTCGATCTTCAACAATGTTTTTTGACTTCAGCTCGGCTTGTAACTGCATACAGACGCATCTCCTTAGGATAATAATGAGCAAAAGTACAGACAGTCTACTGACGAAACTTGTCACATGGTGTAGGCACAATAATCTCACTTTAAATGCAAAAATAAAATTAAGGAGATCATCTTTGATTTTTGACGCACTAAAAATAACTAGATAACTGAAAGAGCATGTCAAAGGATGTTTTCCTGAGAAAATTAGCTGTCAAATTTTTAATTTTCTCTGAATGCGTCATTAGAAGTGTTCTGCTATTTGGTTCCATTGTCTGGTTCTCAAATCTTACACAAAAAGAAAAAAATAAACTAACTAAAATATTAAAGTGGGCCAGTAAAATTATTGGGGGGAAAATCTGAAACTCTGGATAAGCTACATAAAATTGACATCCTTAGCACGGTTTACAAAAAAAATCCGCCAGAATCCCGATCAGCCATTAAATAAAGTTAAGTACTTTAAGCAAAGCCAAACTTGTAGACTAATCACTTTAAACAAAACACAAAACGCTGTAGAAAATCTTTTGTTCATAGTTCCATTCATGTTTTTTAATAAAAATTTTAGAATATAGTCACATTTGAAATGCTGTTATGTCTCGTATTAATGAGTGGGGACTTCTAGGGAGATTAGGAAACTCATTGTGATCCACCAGCAGACAGTCAGCTGTTTTTTTTTTGTTTTTTTTTTTTTTGTTTTTTTTTTTTTTTTTTTTTGTCTCTGTGACTCCCAGGTTATTTTCACCTTTTGGTGTTAGTTTCTGGATTTTTTTCAGGTTCAGGGCAGCGCTGCCCCCTTTTAATTTTTTTTTTGCTGGTGGGTCATGTTGGTCTCTTCTTGATCCTGAGACCCTCTCCCACCCATATGATTCTTTTAGGGAATGTTTTTATTACCTTTTTAACTTTCATTTTTGAAGATTTTGCTCAAGTGAATAGTTGCATTGTCTTGTATTGGTGGGGGGGGGGGGCGTTTTTGGGGGGATGAATGGGAGACAGTCAGCTGTTTTCAGTCTCTGTGACTCCCAGATAGTTTTCACTTTTTTGGTGTTAGTTTCTGGTTGTTTTGCAGATTCAGGGCAGCGCTGTCTTCTTTTCTTTCAGCCGGTGGGTCATGGTGGTGTCTTCCAAGACCCCATCCACCAATATGATTCTCTCTTGAAAAGGTTTTGTTTGTTTGTTTTGTATGTGTTTTTTTCTTTTGCTATCTATTTATTTGTTCCTCCTTTTACTCTGAAATTGCACGTGCTTCTGTTTTTGCCTATCGGATCAACAATCAACACTAATTTCATTTGTACCATGTTGTTTAAATGACAATACAGTAGTATCGTATCGTATCGTATATCGAAATTGTTCTGATTGAATACATTGTTCTTCCGCCGTTTTTAATTCATCAAAGGCAAAGAGAATTCAAAATGAGAAGGAACTGATGATAGGACATGACATCAACTTATCCATGGCAAAAGGGTGAAGGGAATTTCTTCCAACTGTATTGATAGTCGATTACTATTCAGGATACTTTAAAATAAATAAAATGAACATAATTTAGTGTCACCAAATTACCCGCAATCAAATGGAAGAGCTGAAAAAGCAGTACAAACGGCAAAGATGATACTTAAAGAAAGCAAAGGCAGACAAACAACATTCATAATATATAGCGTTACTAAAC
>NW_022738561.1:47515-58276 GCF_011630105.1 Anneissia japonica
ACAAACGGCATAGAAGGTAGTTTGTGATTGGCTGAGGGCCTTGCAGCTAAGCCAAACTTCGTTGTTAGTCGTCTTCTGATTAGCTATAGTTACGTAGCAACTTTTGATATAAATTCTCATTTTTGGTTACAGTTTCCCCAAATTCACGATTGCCGACAATCAAATTATGTTACAATTTAATAGTATTGACATTTTGTGCAAAAGCCAGATAGCCCGGATTGGTGGGTCACAGAATTGAACGTTTTCGATCCTCAACCCACGGTCTATCAGCTGTTTGTTTGTTTGTTTTGTTTTTTTTTGTTTTTTTTTTTGTTTTTGTTTTTTTTTGTTTTTGTTTTTTTTTTTTTTTGTCTCTGTGACTCCCAGATTATTTTCACCTTTTGGTGTTAGTTTCTGGATTTTTTCAGGTTCAGGGCAGCGCTGCCCCCTTTTAAATTTTTTTTGCTGGTGGGTCATGTTGGTCCCTTCTTGATCCTGAGACCCTCTCCCACCCATATGATTCTTTTAGGGAATGTTTTTATTACCTTTTTTACTTTCATTTTTGAAGATTTTGCTCAAGTGAATAGTTGCATTGTCTTGTATTGGTGGTGGGGGGGGGGGACGTTTCTCGGGTGAATGGGAGACAGTCAGCTGTTTTCAGTCTCTGTGACTCCCAGATAGTTTTCACCTTTTTGGTGTTAGTTTCTGGTTGTTTTGCAGATTCAGGGCAGCGCTGTCTTCTTTTCTTTCAGCCGGTGGGTCATGGTGGTGTCTTCCCATACCCCATCCACCCATATGATTCTCTCTTGAAAAGGTTTTTTATTTGTTTGTTTTGTGTGTGTTTTTTTTATTTTGCTATCTATTTATTTGTTCCTCCTTTTACTCTGAAATTGCACGTGCTTCTGTGTCTGCCTATCGGATCAACACTAATTTCATTTGTACCATGTTGTTTAAATGAAAATACAGTAGTATCGTATCGTATCGTATCGTATCGTATATCAAAATTGTTCATCAAAGGCAAAGAGAATTCAAAATGAGAAGGAACTGATGATAGGACATGATATCAACTTATCCATGGCAAAAGGGTGAAGGGAATTTCTTCCAACTGTATTGATAGTCGATTACTATTCAGGATACTTTAAAATAAATAAAATGAACATAATTTAGTGTCACCAAATTACCCGCAATCAAATGGAAGAGCTGAAAAAGCAGTACAAACGGCAAAGATGATACTTAAAGAAAGCAAAGGCAGACAAACAACATTCATAATATATAGCGTTACTAAACTATCGCAATACGCCACGGGATAGATTACCGTCCCCAGTTCAACTGCTAATAGGCAGTAGAAAAGAACGCAGTTGCCAACATTCGAGACACATAAGTTCACAAATAAAACATTATCAAAACGAAACAAGAAAAACAAACAGAAAAGCTATTAACTATCGAGGAGCAAAAGAGAATAATTTCACTTCTGACACCATGTAACAGGGACGTATCCAGGTATGTGGAGCCATAGGAGCCATGGATTTTTTTACACAGTGTTAGTATTTTTAACGCGTGTTTCTTGCTAGCCAATACAAATTCTTTAGAATAATCAATTTTTCACTGTAAACGATAATGCAAAAATTAACATTACCGCTCAGGGCGTGGATTTATCAAACTTACTTAAGAATTTTAAAAAATTAGCTCAAATTAAGTCTTAATCATTAAATCCCAGCCCAGGTTTTTTAATATACAGAAATGAGATATCGTAAAATTCTGTTGGTTTTTATCCTTTTTCAAGCTTTTATAAATTTTTGTTTAATAAAAATACTAGTGATAATAATAAAAATAATGACGATGATAATGATGACGACACCTCACTCAGATTATGTTTGTATGTGATCTGTTTTTATTTTTTTTTTTTGGTTTTTTTGTATTCTTCGTGATTTGCGTATCCTAAGGGTGCTCGGGGTGAAGCTACAAAAATGCCCCTTTTTAAATGTTAAAAGATAACTGACATAAATTTTAATATTAAATTTTCGGCATCTAGAAGTCCCTAATTCTTAAAATTGACCACCTCAGCCCCACCTATAATGGCACTGATATTAGGAAACAATAAAGTGGAAGAATTAAAAATAAACTTTTAAAAAATATATATAAAAAATATTAAAAATGAAAGAAAAGAAAGAAAAATTAAAAAAAAATTAAAAAAATAATGTTTAAGTATATATCTATTGGTATAGACAATGGAAAGAAAAAATAGGGTTCACTGCTGAGGTTAACGAACAAGCAGTAAATAACAGTAAAAGAAACAATATAGTAGAATAATTAAAAATATAAAATAAGAAGGAAAATAGAAGAAAGATGAAAAAAGGGTGAAAATAAATAAAAAGCAAAGAAATAGATCTTCAAGTAATAGAATTCTATAGAAATAGACAATGGAAAGAAAAAAAATAGGGTCCACTCTGGAGGTTTACGAACAAGCAGTAAATAACATGAAATGGGTGTAATTTTTCCATTTATAAGCTTGATTTATCTTAATTACCAAACACTCACGAAACGTTGCTGGGGCGGGTCAAGATATTTTACATGAGTGAGTGCAGAAAGAAAGAAACTCCTGTATAACATAACTTTTAATGACTCGGGGAAACGTTTCTGCCTTGTCATCCTCCCATCGTTTGAGAGACTTAAAAGCCAACAATAATATTAGCCTGAACATTATCTCAAATTATTCTCATGAATGACACAACTTCCCCTCCCCACAACCACCCTAAAGAAGAAAAAAAGCTGTTGACAATTTACCCGACATCTGTACACTTTTTTGTTACCTAAAAAGCACTCTAATAATTTAAGATTGTGGTGGGGTCCGGACGTCAACGATATCAGCCCCTATGCATCCGCCCAGGAATATTATTTAGATAATCATTCTTTGAAGCCCAGAGCGGCCAAATGCTGCAATGTCATATATAACAAAATACTGTAAAGCATAACATTGAATACTGCTACGTCTATAATTTTAGAAAGAAAAAAAGATACTGTACACTACTGAGGTTCAGAAATAGGTAGTTTAGTGACCTGCAATGATAGTTGTTGATTACAACATATAGTAGTGGATTAATTTCAGTTTTTTTTTCCTCTCCTTTTTCTTACCTTTCAGTTACAAATTTTTCCTGTTTGTTTCCTACCCCTCCCCCTTTTTTTAGTAAAAAAAAAAATTAAAAGAACACTACGAAGTCCTGTCAATTAAATCAATTTTCACATTAGAAAGATGATACATTTTGTTGGTAATTTTATATTATTATAATATGTTGGCTATGAATTTTGTACAATTCAAATTTAAAAAATCTTTATTTATCCCAAGTGGGGAAGTTTTAAACAGGACTGATTAACAGTAAATAACAACAGCATAAAAAAAATCTACTAAGAAACCTATTTATATAACATGTAAATCAACAAAGCTATTTCTATCTATTTTATTTAATAGACTTATACCAGTATTATTATGTTTTATTATATTATATTATATTATATTATATTATATTATATTATATTATATTATATTATATTATATTATATTATATTATATTATATTATATTATATTATATTATATTATATTAAATTATATTATATTTTATTATATTATATTTTATTATATTATATTTATATGATTTTTGTAATGTATGTTGAAAGCAATAAAAACAAATTAGTAAAACAAAAAGTAATAATAAACAATAATAATAATGATAATAATAATAATAATAATAATAATAATAACAATAATAATAATGGCGCTCATGTGAATATAGAAATTTACGCATGTTTTATGTATTAAAGTGACATTTTCGGCATTTAAGATTCTAGATTGTCTTACCCCAGCTTCAGCCACGGTGGGCTGAGGTTGAGACTGGGACGGATGCAGGGAATGCAGAAGGTGAGATCGTACCCACTAAATTGTATTAAGAAAATAATTGTTGTATTATATTGTTGACATGAATTATTGGTAAGATTTTTAAGGTATGAGAGTACGGTACAATATCCAGGCACCCAGAGGTCCATATTCTCAAAATGTTCGCACCTCAGCCCCAAATGTTGAGGCTGATGTGGAGTGGACTTTCATGCACCCATGGGCGCAGATTATGGGGGCAGAGGATACGTCACCCACCCACATAATATATGGGAGTTGTTCCCCAACTTGTCGTCCCCAATGCAATTTCATAAGTCAAGGAGATGTCTGAAAATGTTTGAAATAAACTGCATAAATGAGCCAGTTTTAACGAAAGAGTGCTGTACAGTGGCGACGAGAGGCCGGGAAAACCGGGACAAATGCCGGGATAACTATGTAAAAAAAATTTAAAAAAATAAAATAAATAAATAAAAATTATTAAACGTATACAATTCATCCAGTATCATTTGTGTGTTTTTCCCACGAGAATTGTAAATAAAGCTGACCGTTTATCGATTAAAAGCTGGTACTTTATCGCTTCTAATTCTTTTCATTAATATTTTCATGACCTTTACTACTCTATGGTTTATGTTTGCAATGTATCAAATAATAAATTAATAAGTTATTAAATAATAATTATAAAGGGCTTGGGCAAGCAGCGGATCCAGACATTTTTCGACGGGGGAAGTGGGGGAGGGGCAATAGGTAGATTGCGCTGGATCCGCCCCTGGACCCTGGACATCGTTAAATACAAGTTGGAAAAAATACGAATAGACCTAGACCTGATATAGATTCGATTGTCAAATAAATACTATATTGAACCAGTGACAGATTTAAGGGTTTATAATTTGAGAAGTATGAGAAAAAGCGTTCCAAGATTGGTTTATGGCACATGAAGTAGGTAAAATAAATCCTGGTTTCCATAGAGTCGCTACAGCTTTTTCACTGAAATCCTTTGCACTGCGTAGCTGTCCCCGACGCAATTGGGATTACTCCCTGATTCCACTGACCAATCAGCGTCACCAAACGAGTCGGCGATCATAGCGTGCAGCGATTTTTATGGAAACCAAGCTTGAAGTAAATACATAAAAGACAATTATATTTGATTTTCTATGATACATCACAGCGATTAATTAGATCGATGATGATGCGTTTTACTAAGAGTGTTATATCCGGCAATCTAGTGGTACTTTTTCCCCAAATTTTACCACCTCAGCCCTAACTATGGTGGGGCGGAGATGGGTATGGACTCACGGTTTTGAATTAGGTAGAGTAAATACATAAAAGACAATGTTTTTTAAGTTGTATTTGCTATAGTACCGTACATCAAACATGTTACTTAGATCCCTATTGTTACCCGCAAATAACTGATAAAAGATCATGAAAATTTGTTGGTGCTTCATTTTAACTATATAATGGTGATGTGACGATGATGAATTTTACTATTTGAAGAGTCATTGCCGGTCATCCAGAGGTATTGTTTCCTCAAATGTTCTCACCTCAGCCCCAACCATGGTGTGGCTAAGTTGGATGTGGCCTCACGGCTTTGAGGTAGGTCAAGCAAATTAAAGACATTCAAAGAAAGTGTTTCTTAGTTTTATTTTCTATGGTGCATTTGTATAGGACCAGTACTTTGCTGCATCAAGAGGTTTTGGGCATTAAATTGTCACAAAAAAATTAAAGTGTCACGTACAATCCAAGTCTATTTTACTTTTATTTTTAAAAGACTGCATAACATTATTTTTTTCTCCGAAAGGACAACCCTGTTTAATGCTATAATTATTACATTTTGGAAATTTAGGCCAAAATTAAACTTTAGAGGCACGCCTGTATAAATAAGCCAAATGATTTATACAGATAAATTTGGAATGCCATTGGTTTAATTTAGTGTACTGAGAGAACGTTCCTAATATTGAGTCCAAATGGTGTAAAAGTTCCCAGTGATTCTCTTTATCTTTACGATTTTTGTCGCTCCAATTGGCATTATGGTATATTGCAATCACTCTGAAATTTGAGTTTGAATGACCAGCTAAATTGAAATGTTCGGCTACTGGTTGATAAGCTTAGATGTTCTGATAACTGATATGTTGTGTCATTCTTATAAGAGTGTATTTTGTTTCTCCGACATATTGTTTACTACAGTATATTTTTACATAATATTACTATTACAATAAATGAGATAAATGACATTTTTAGTGAGGCAATTAATTGATTGTCTTATCCGAAATACGTGGTTAATTGTTGCTCTTGAATGCTTGTGTAGAATCAAGCAAGGAGCAAGTTTTGCATGATGAACCACAAAGATGTCTGCCCAATTTATGGCTGTCACAAGAGTTAGTTTGTCTCTTGAATTTAGATCGTACTAATATATCACGAAGGTTTGGTGGTCTCCCCTTCCTACCATCATAGTGGCCACCCCTCCCTACCATCATAGTGGCCACGACCCGATTTTTTATTTATTTTTTTTACATAACACTCAAAAACTCCATTAAATATAGAATTGTTTACCACCCGTCCGCACGTTAGCCGGAACACTTGTAGTTCTATGCTCTACGGTTGTTCTATAACGTAGCCAAATGGCATCCATGATGCCTGTTGTGTTGGAGTGAATTGTGCGTGATTATATACAGATAATTACATTATTATGACTGTTATTTATAGGTAAAGCTTCTCCTTTCTAAAGATGAATTACATAATTCCTTGTGTATGCAATTTTGTTCTCTGTCTTTTTCTTCTTTGTTTTGCTGGTTTTCCTTGCGACTCTCTTTTTTCATGTTTGGCGTAAAAAAAAACAAAAAAAAACAAAAAAAACCTCCCTCTTTACCATAAAAATTGATATCATAAGGATGTTATCAATTTTCTAAATTACATGTTTTGATATAATATTAATTCCCACAGTTTACATGTCCCTCTAGCCCTCTGTACCTTACTTTTTTAACATAAAGAATTTTTGCTCTATAGTATTCGTCACTTAAGAACTGTTTAAAATTATTAAAGAATCATTAGTTGAATTGTCGGGAAAAAAGGCATTATATATACGTGATCGGAATGCTACGTTATTAACTTATAATTTAGATTAGATACCATACACAGGCCTCAGTGGCTATTATGGTAGTTTTTATAGACATAAAGTCCATCTAAAATTACATACTCTAGTTACGAAATGAACAGCGGTGAGTCAGCGTTTTGTAAAACACGTGTATTTTGACTATTAACACATGTGGAACTGGAGGAAAGCGTTATTTCTCAATAAAATTGAAGTTTTCAATGTCATGCTTAACAATAGAACTTCCCGCAAAGCATGGAATTTTATTAGTTGTAAAGTAAGATTATGCAATTCTCGCTAGAGTGTTAAATAGTGTATGTAAATTATATTAATATAAAATATGAAGAGAAAAAAGATTTACATTTATATAGGAAAAAATAGCTTCCATGTAATTCACAAAAATATGTAATAGAAACATTTGATAGGCCTAAATAAATTGTATTATTTGATATACTCAATAAAAATAATAATTTCCAAAAAAGTGTGTGTGAAAATTATCTTTGCCATTTAACGGGCGTTTAAATATTACAATTTCTATCATGACACATTTTTTTCTTCAGTGTATCTTTAAAATAGAATTTTAAACTTAAAAAAAATGCGTTATCCATCAATATAGAATTATATGATAATTATGATATAATACATGATGTGATATGATATGATGATATCTTAATATTATAATGTCATATTTGTTGGACATGATATAATATAATTTAATAAATAATAATTTTTTCTCAATTTTCGAATAAATGTCTGAGTCACTCTAAAAATTTCACTTCGGCATGAGACTACAATAGTTGTTAAATGTACTAAACAAGTGTAAAGTTATCAGAAATATAAAGTATAACGACTTAAACATTGGTTTTACATACCTGAGTAGCCTCATAATACATTCTCCATATTTACTACTATCAAACACGTAACTATATTACCACCCTAACCACACGTAGGCCTATACCGTTAATCCTTGCATTTATAAGAAATTTAGTTTTAAGAGGAAATTTTCATACGTCATTGACTATATTTTCTGTATAAGTAGGCCCACCCTATTGATTAAAAACATTCATTAAAAATCTATAAAGACATAGTCATTGGTTTTTTCATAACTCCGATATTGTACAAAGGTAGTTGTGGCTGACGCAAAATGAGAACTTCGATGAAAATATGTAAGTAGTTTATAATTTTCAGCTACAGTAGGATATGTCAAATATGTATAGGTTCTAAAATATTTTTTTTAAATGTCATAACATAAAAAAGTAAACAATACTGTATTTGCAATGATATGATATAACAACTCAATCAGCTAAACTGAAGGGAGCCACTGTGTGTGTATGTGCTAACCTCATTTTTTCCGCAATCCATATAAGCATTATGGATTGGCGGCGTAGGCCTAATGTTAATTGGAAATTTATAATCACATTTTCTAATCTCATTACATATTCATTAGATATATAAAAAAAGCATGCTTCAAAGATTATTCGAGACTTGTTTAATACCTTGTTTAGCGAACTTTAAAGTTCGTCATATTAGGGCGGAAAAATAAATATATTTTTGTTTCTTACTTTGCAAAATTAATTTTCTTTTCTTAACGGAGAAGAAAATATGTAAAGCATTGGTAGTTTTCTCCATGTTAAGTTGGGCAAAAGGCAGTTTTTGCTACACGAAGTTAACCTTAACGTTAACGGATGATGTCGTAACGTATCCATCTTATATGGCGGAGTACGTTAATTTCAGGATTTTACGTGCTCGACATACGCTAGTTACGTGTTTCGATTTAATGCGTATTCCGATTTTTTTATAAAAGGGGTGGACCTATCGCGCTTTGAGTACTAACGTTAAAGTTAGTTTTTGCGGAGGTTGAAATTGTTGCCATTATCTATAATATTATACAAATAATTAGGCATAAATTAAATTAGGCAACAATAAAATGACAGACACAAAAGCGCAGATTCATATGACCGGACTCTGATTAGTGATAAAGTTTTCTTCCATTAGTGGAAAAAGAAGGGCGTCGTGTGCGTCTAGTTATATCTACAACAAAAGGGCGCCCTGTACGTATGGACCAAATATAGAAAACTTGCATTATAAAAAAGAGAATTAAGAGCACCGCGGACGTCTGGACCAATTTGCGCCTCATTTTTGCTATGCGAGTGCTCTATCGTGTATTTCTATAGTATCTTTGGTGGCAGTCTGAACCTCATTGAAAACGATCCGTTGCACGCTCGTCATCCCGTTGCGTTCCTCATAGAATCGGCGTCAGCCGAGGACCGTCAGGCGCAGTGAGTGGCCGGCTTTTTATCAAGGCAATTCAATAGATAATAACCTTGGTGTTATTATAGTCGTGCAAATTGATTATAAAAAATGTATTTATTTAAAAATTATATTATCTTTTATTGACTAATTTGTGTGTTTTTATTTCAGTGTTACCTATTCTTCTGTCCTGTCTAAGCTTTCAAATGATACGTACAAACCCTCCTCTAAACAGAGCTGTTTTTTATACTGATTTGAAAGCAGCGTTTACATGTATGAATGAATCAGCTCATAAATATATTAACCTGTATTGGAAGACATTCGTAAGTTTTACCATTATGTTTTTTGGTTTTAATATCATTTAATGATAATATTTAGAGCACATCCTATTGAGCCACATAAATGATACACATCAAGCAGAAAGCCCGAGATACCATGGTCCTCTGGACTTTACTTTCGCAGATATCTTAATTATGACCAATTTCAATTTGTTTCAATAGAAGGACAGGGTATAAATCCCGGTTCAAAAAAAAACTTTCAGCGTTTATTTTTATATTATTATTTTAAGTAACCTTCGATTCTTATAGGCTGCTCGAATTAGCGTCAATATTAAGGCTGTATAGTTACCGGTGCCCCAGCCCTAACTTGCCGCTAGCCTACCACTTGACCCGTATGTATGTATATGTGTATGTATGTGTGTATGTATGTATATATATATATATATATATATATATATATATACATATATATACATATAGAAAAAAAATATAGAAATACACATCTAGATATAAAACAGCTATGAGTTGTAGACATATTAGAAGCAATATAATTTATTAATTCACAAATATTTCAAACACTCCTGTGTTCTTCCTCAGTGTGAGGACAACTGACAAAAAATACAAAGTAAATCAATATTCACACACGAAACAAAAACAGAATATCGAATCAGCGGTAAAGAACAAAGGCGCGTAATAAGATGCGCATCCTAAACGTTCTACTTAATATGGAATAAACAAAGTAGATAAACGCTGGATAAAGGCCTAGGAAACCAAGAAAAAAATTAAGCATATATAAATGAATAGTCTGATAAGTAATCTAAGTCTTTATTTAAACCGTTAATATAAGAATATATATAATATATTTATATATATGTATATATATATATATGTTTATATAATATATGCATTGTTAATCATGTCAAATTAAAACAGCTAGATTGTCATCTTTTACTTTAGACACTCTTACGCTGAGAAAGCCAGTATGTGCTGCCGAAAATTTCGTTAAATAAATGTACATGTCTCAAATTACGTCAAAGTGTCCGGCGTTTATTTTAACAACTGCATTTTTATTCATGTGTTCTTAAAATTTTATAAAGGGCGTTGAAACAAGAAATTACAGCAACGAATCACGTGGACTACAACACTTACTTATTTTCAAAAAATATTTTCGACCAGTCCTATGGTCTTCTTCAGCTTACAAAAATAAATAACAAAATCTGGCTGATACAAGACTATTACACATATATGCCTATTAAACAATAGTATTGTATGGCCTTGAGTT